>NW_020536999.1:54582033-54616385 GCF_003426905.1 Ctenocephalides felis | reverse complement strand
AATAAACTTCATCCTTCCAAGTGCAGAGTTCGGTTTTAAGAAACCTTATTCTACAGAAATGGTCATATGAACGAATGGTCTCATGTTTCCCTCTTGATGGATTTGTACTAACCTTAGAAGTTGATTTGTATATCTTAATAAACACAGTTTGAACAGTGAATTATCAAGATACGTTTATTTATAATCCTCAATTTGAAGGTGTTTTAAAAGATAAATACTTTGTTATTAATATTACATAGTAAAATTAACGGAAACAAATGCATAGCAACCAGGTTTTTATGAGTATAGTAATATATTTGCAAAATTAATTGATATTGCATAAATATTCATTTGTAATCTGAGAAAGTGCAAATAAACTTTGCTCGTTAAATAATATGTACAATATTGTCACAATAGTCTGGAGGCGTGCGATTTATTATATAAGCAGCTACTATAATTATGGCGAAGATCGTTAACGCGCGAACACATGTGGATGGGGTCGCGCGTTCGAGCACCCGCACTGGCAATCTGATATCGGGCACCGCGATGTCCATTTTCACTTAAAAATATAGATCAAAAATATGTTTCTAATTGAAAATAAGCTCATGGGAAAAACTCTCACACTATTTCTTTCCTGAATTGAGTTGAAGTTTAACTCAGCTCACAGACCTGCCCTAGGGCACTACTACTTGTTATATATTGTTTATTCTGGTATATTATTGAATTACTAATTACTAGTATTAACTTTTATTTACAATAGTCTTAAACTTAACAAACCATCTACAAGACTGACTATAGTTCACTGTAATTACTAATTTCATACCTAAATAGTGTATTTCATTTACAAACATTTATAACCTTAATATTCAAGTTATAAGAATAGCAAAAAGAAATGGTAAAACATTATAGCCATCAGCAAAAGAAATAGAAAGGTTTTTTTATGTAGAACACTGTGGAGCAAATTAGCTCTAATGACTCTATAGACTAAGTATGCTGTGACTTTTTATATATCACAAAAAAGTATATCCAAAATATTGATGTCTAATAAAATTATTATTGATGTTGGATTTTGGTTTTTAATTAAACCGGCCTAATTAGCGAAACCAAATTAAAGTAAAAATATTAATGAAAGCGTATAATTGTGAAATATTCATGGAAAAAGCTTTCCACGTTGCTTTTTAATTTTAATAAAAATTGAGTGTTATTGGTTTATGCATGCATTTCTAAAAAACTACATTTATACTATTAATTTTAATTGAAAGAAATAAAAGATATTAAACTATAATAAATATTGAATATGTTAAGTTATTTTCCAAATAGTATGAAGTCTAAAGCAAGGTCATTCAACAGTTAAGAAAAGAGACGATCTCAAGAAAATGCTTTAGAATTCGTTAGAACGTTTCAGATGTGATTAATTTTAAATATGCAGTTGTTATAACATATTACACGATTTTATACACGATGAAATGACAATGAGCAATAACATTAAATATAAGTAATACAATGAACTAATAAATTGAACAACCTTGAATGACTGTAATAGATAATTTTGAAATGGATTTTATAATCTCTAATATATGTTGTTAGAATTCACAAAATTTTATGTCCAAATTTTATTTAAATAACAACTAAATAATATGGAATAGACAAGCAAATTTTTAAAATATTATTTCCCATGTCTGCATTAAATCAATATTCAAAAGTAACTTTGAGAAGAACTGTCGCATAGAGCAAAATCTGTTCGCAGAGTTATCGACCAAAAGACAACGCCCAGCCAATACACGTGCATGAGAACATATGAAATGTCTTCTGCGATTTTTTAAACTCGAAGATATGGCCCAATAAAAAAATATGAAGTAATTCTTAAAATGTTACGAATTATTTTATTTTTACTACAGCCGCACCAAGGTATTCATATCAAATTTAAGGAACACAATTAAATCAGTCAAAAGAGTAGAAACAAATATTTTTCTTTGCGTTGTAATTGAACTAAATTCTACGAAGATAAACTTATCTCTAATTCTTAGAATTTTAGCATGACTAAATGTTATTAGCACTAAACAGATATTTTAAATAATCAAAAATGATAATGAGATAAAATATTTACCAGAAAAATTATAATCTGAGCAAAACAAAAATTATTTTTTTAGATAAATTAAAAATATTTATATCTTGTACTTACAGGATAGATGTCAGAAGGCGTCCATTAACCACGTGAGATTTTTAGGGGGAGGGGCGGTTTGACAAAAAATCACAAAATATCACGTGGGAGAGGTAAGGGTCTAGTAAGATATCACGTGCATTTATTTTTTGCAAAAATTAAAAAAAAAATCCAAACATTTTTAACAAAAATTCAAAAATTTTACGATTTTTTCTCCTAACTAAAAAAACTCGTGACGTTTGCAAAGAGGGGGGAGAGTAATTTTAAATATCACCACGTATCACCAAGAGGCAGGGCCCCATTGAACTCTTAAAAATAATGTTTTAATTACCATATAATTAATAATATGTAATATTTAAATACCACTAAATATGTACGTACTGAATTTTAGTACATAAGCAAGACCCCAAAGGTTTGTTCTAATTTGAAATATTTTGTTTTAATGTTATCTTACAAATTATTTAGTATTGCTTATCAACAACAATGTACCTACTTATAAGACGAGTACAAAGTAGAAATGACAGTACAAAGTAGAAACAAAACAGTTTCTCTATTTTTTTATACATATTTTGTTAAAGATATTTTAACAAGTTATTCTGTGTGATCTTGAGCTTTAAAAAGTTCAACTTTCAATTTTACACTATATCTCAAATAAATTAGGACAATTATGGCTGATCGAACAGCAAATATAGCATTCGTACTATTGTGTTTCGATAATTCATATAGTTTAAAAAAATATATAGTCTACTATCATAAATAATTGGAAAATGTACATTAATATTGTATGAGTAGTATATGGGATTTTCCTATATGTCGAGAACATCAATTGATATAGTTTATTGAAGGCCAATATTAATTATATGTTGCCCTTTAGTCATGGTTTTATTCTTCTACTTCATGTGAACAAAATTACAAAATAATGTTACTAATCACATTTATAATAAATTTACGAGATCTTATAATGCTTATAATAATTGTATGTATATCTGTAAAGATAATGGTTTTATCGATAATATCTTAAATACGATATTAGTCATGAAAGACAAAGTTCAAGTGATTTTCCATAGATAGGGAAGCAGAAAGTTTTTTTTTTCATACATGATATATTGCTCATCAGTCTTCATATTGCACATACATATAATATTTTTTAATTTATAAAACATGAATTAAATCATCTGTTGATACGTTTTTTTTTTAAGTTTGTCTTTTATATATTGTGTTCATAATAATTTTTTTTTCATTACAACAGTCAATCAAAACTACATAATTTCTATAGCTTTCTGAGTTGATCACATTAATGGTAAGAAGATTCTTAATCTAATGCTAGTTAATTAAATTTAACAAGCCCGAGGACTATTTTTTCTTCAGTCTCCTTGTTTATGTAAAGTTATTAATTAGATGGATTTCTTAGTAGGAATATTGTTCAAGTTTCTTATAATAAGATATAGTCCTCAACTGTTGACACCTCTAAATCTCTGAATAATTTAATTAATTTCACATATCATGGCACATTTATGATTGCTCTTACAAAGACAATCTAAGATTTGCTGATATTGAGTTGGCAATCAGAACGAACCGTTTAAAATATTATAGGACTATGAGAATAGGTTTAACTAAAAGCTTTCAAATATAGGCTGATAAAAATAGTGTTCCCTGTTTATATATCTTGTTATGTCTATTAGACAACGAAATCCCAACTTATTGTTAGTATTGATTCTCGAGAGGGCAACTTAGAGGTTAACTACTCTTCTTTTTTACAAGTAAGCTATACAGTAAAAAGATATTAATTATTGCTGTTGATATGTGAAAACAAACAACTTTTTAATATTTATTGATTTAATTTTAAATTATATCTTAAATGATTGAGTGTTGAGATTTAGTCTGTACTTGTTGGCGGTTCAATCATAACTCGTTTCAATCCTCCCGCTCAATAATAATTCGAATAAGGGTCGATTTATAAAAGTTTTATATGAATAGTAGATTTGGACTTAAAATTACAAACTTATCTCAATAAAGATCTGATGACAAAATATTATAATAAATACAAAATAGTTCTCAACAATAGGTATTAGATATGATTATGTATATCTAACTAGCAAACCGGGCGAACTGCGTTTCACCACCAGGTGGTTTCATTTTATGTAACATTTCGTTTGGTGATTGAAAGATGAAGAAAAAATTACCTGCTGTTGAAATTGAATAAAAATTTGCACAATACACGTGATTGATTTGATGGTTTCCAATTGAAATGTTAGGAAACGAATAACTTATTTTTTTACATTTTTTGCACAATTTCACAGTGAACCCAATGCCGGTTTGTCACATGAAATTAACTGAGCAGAGAACAATGAGTAGCTGTCAAACAAATGAGTAGCAGTCAAACAAAAAATATTAGTTTGTAGTACATGCTAAGTATCAGAGATGACGCTGTATGTGAAAATAGAAGAAGTGTTTTCTATTGAAATCTTTCTTCAATTTTCTTTGCTATAAACCTCACGGAGTCCGAGACCTTTCTAACGAATGCAAAATCGTCGAAATCGGTTCGTGCGTTCTGGAGTTATATTGTCAGGAAGGAAAACCCGACTTATTTTTATATAATAGATAATGTTGAAGCAATGCCCACGAAAGACTATTCTAACAAAAGATTACATTTAAGATCTATAGCCTCAAGTAGAAATTTGATATCATACTGCTTGATATCGATCTGGTTGGGATTGGAATTAAACGCGCGACAAATTTGTGCTGGCACAGTATATCAATAAGATTCGGTTTGAATATTAGTAATATTCGATTAATTCGATATGTATACATGATGTATCAGTTTTTTATTCGCTGAATCACTCATCATATCTTGTCTGGCATTGAAGAGTGTTGTTACACATTGCACAAAAGTAAATTTGCATTGCGCACATAGCATTCAATGCATTCCAAAACTCAAGGTATAAAATAAAAATCAAGGTTATTTTGCATTGCTCAAGATCGTTTTATATTGATCAAAGAATGGTAATTTTAAATATCCGGTAGTGCAATACTAGGGAATAAATGACTCTATATTTAATCTACTACAAAACTCATAAAAGTTCCTTACCTAATTACCGTAACCAAGTATATAAGTACACATTTTGTACAATCTTGCATTTAAAAAAACATTATTTTACTTTATATTCAATATGTGTAAATATAATATCTACTACAGTGAACGATAAGTTTTATTACTATTATATTTACATAAGGAACATAAGTTCATGTGTAGGCTCATCGGCAATAACCATTATAGTAATTAATATTTCATCGACTCATTTTGCATTTGATGTTAAAAGTCACAACTACATCCATTGTTGGCGAATTAAACTAAAATTAATTTGAGTTTCACAAAATCACACACAATGGGTATGTATCCATAATGTAATGAATAAGTAATGCTTCCGTTTTAATACAGAATTATATTCAGAGCTCTAGTGAAAAGCTTCCAAACAGTAGTAGATGGTTGCCATGCATTCGCTATATTTATTGTAATTGAAATTTTAATTATATCGAACAAATTTATTAGAAAAGTCATAGTTACAAATAATAAAGGAATAGCTTTTTAGGTAATTTGTAAAGTAGTTCATCTGAAGATTTGTATGTTCATATCCACACTAAAATTAAGGGGCCGATTCTGCTGTAAAATAGACCAACGTTATGGAAAGGCTATTATTAGGTAGGAGTTTTCATAATAAGTGGTACTAAAAACTGTCAAAATCCTATGCAGTGTAGCCAAGCGTTTCAGATGACAAAAGTCAAAAAAGTATGTTATCATGACTACATCTTTGAAATATGTCTTGATCTCATATGAGTGAAGTTGCATTTTATGTGTAAAACGCCTGATCGCACAGCAAATACATGACATTATGACAGTAGTTAGTGGCATTTTGTATGAAAACTGGAATATAGCCTTGCACTAGAATATTGGTCTATTTTAGGACAAGATTGGCCCATAAATATTATTTTTCAATATCAATCACTCAATAAAATAATTTTTAAAAATAACTATTTCAGCGAAATTTATTAATTTTGCTTTTACATGAAATTGTAAATACTAAACTATAATTTGCTTCTATCTACAACAACATTTTCATGATTTTAATGTCAAACTACAGTTACGAATTCTGAGTAATCTATGTCTATGACAGAAATATGTAGAGCTACGGGGAAATCCCCGTTAAATGATCGAATCTAAATTCTATGTGTGTATAAGATAGTTTGTTTGAAAATGAAGAACATCATTGTTTTTAAACTTCGTTTTTAATTACTGTTTATATAAAGCATAAAATGTATAATCTATTAAAAAAATTATTGTTCGACTGTTCGGCTAAAGGTGAAAATAAAAAAGTAGAGAAAAAAAGTAAGGTTATTTCTTTACAAACCGAGTTCAATTTTTATCTATATAGGGAATGCAATATTTAAATAGTTGTTCTATTTATTTAATTATCGAAATAAATTATTATTTTCATAATTTAATTAATGTGTTTGATATTAAATGTATTAATATTATTTTTCGTTCAATCTATTTGAAATTCATCATATTAAAAACTGACATAAAGGGCTTTTTTATTTGTGATTTTCGTTCGTGCACGGTTTTTCCAAATAAAAGTAAATTTTTCGACTTTTAATAGAATGTATCTACGTATCTATTTTGTGAAAATTTTGAAAACTTAGTATGTCTCATTTTTATACAGTTTTTTTCTCATCCAATGGTATTTTTTGTACTGGTACGCTTACATCCAAAATAAAATTATTCCTTTTTAAATATCTCCACATATTTCGAATGTTTAAAAATAAAATGTACTCATAAAAATATCTATAAAAATCTGATAATTTGATGTCAGATGAAAGTATATGTATCCATTTCGCACCCCAAAACGACTACATCTGCCTTCACCATCTCCATTGGGTTCACAATTTCATAATGGAAAAGTTTGGATCTACATATTAAAATTACATATGGATTGATTCAAATGGGTTTAGAGTGTGTTATCCAAAAATATAATAAACAAATACATAACAAGTCAAACTTGCTTTTTTTATATAAACGTAGTAGTTTGCCAAGAGAAGATATTAGAACCATTACAACTATGATACCAATTATGTGGGTCAATAGTACTTATGAAGCCTTTAAAAAATACAGTATAAATAATTCGGCCTTTAAGTATTACTTTAATATGTCAAATTACGTCATTATTATTGCCTATATTGATTGAATATGTTATAATGATTAATTATTAAAACGGGAACTATTGAGGTTCCATCTAACAATAAGTTAAATACAACTCTAAGAAGTGACGTCCTCAATAGAACATTTTCATAATTCACATCGATTCCCATCGTGTACAAACATGAGATTATAATATTCTCTGAGAATCTTGCCAATTAATTCAACAGAACAAACTGAACATTAACAATATCATTTTCAAATGCTTTTATTTATGCTGTACATAAACTTTAAACTGTGGAATAAATTTCAATTAAGAACTGATTTATGTATAGCAATGAATGAAGAGTGTGAACATTATAACTTTTGTTTGCAATAGTATAAAATTTTATTTGATCATAAAAAAATGTAATTAATGAAGTATTTATTATTATATTTAGATTTCTAAATGCAATACTTTAAAATTAATTGAGCATGAATTAACTAAATAGAAATAGAAAGAAAGTCTATTTTGAACATAAACAAAAAGCAAGTGGTTTCTACTTCTGTTTCGAAAGAAAGAAGTTGAGATTTGAGTCCAGGTGAATAAACATAAAATGATTAGACAATTGCATGTAAAATATGAATGTGTAATGATATTATATACTTGAATTTAGAAAAATCTAAGAAATTACGTTATAACATGAAATAACATCAATAATGTCCTTCAAAAGATCTAATGAATTCAGTTGCTGTTGGTGATGCTCAAATTCAAACAGACCAAATATTTACTTCAACATTTCGGGAATTAATTTGATATTGTTTGTCAGAATATGAAATCATTATTTCTGCACAATTCTCCGAGTCAAGATATAGGTGTAAGATGAATTGACCAGTTCTTTGGCACTTCAATATTGAAGAGACTAATGAGATTTGAAATAACATTTATATTTTGGCGAAAAAAGGGCTAACATTTTTGTCCAAGGCGAAACGAAATTACCAGTTGCGTATAGAAATGAACTAATTATTAGTACTAGCAATTCTTAAATTGTTTTGAAAATGAAATTATTAAATTCAACACTTATTGCTAGTAAAACAGGCAAATATTCTGTAGTCAGTACACTAACCATAATTACACTACACTGTAGTGAATGTTATTTAATTAAAATAATACAAACTGTATTTAGACATTTAATGGTTGGTGGAATCAAATTATTAGAAATTGGTTAGTTTACTATCATAACCAACTCATATTAATGAAGAAAAAAATTATAACTTGAACAACTTTCCCTAGGGTAAGTTCTTGGAATCGACTAAAAATCGAAAGTTGAAATGTTTGCACATTTCACGTTTCAGAGGTTTCTGAAGATTTGGCCTCAAAGAAATGTATGTGTGTGCGCGTGTATGTATTTATGTGTGAATATAATTTTCGACGTTTTCGGGAGTACCGTTCAACCGATTTGAATAATTCAAAAAGCAATCAATTCTTATTGAAAGAGAGATGTGCTGATTAGATTTTGGGCTAGGTCGAATACGAAGCAAAGGGTGCAAAAAATAGAAATTGAGAGAACAGGGCATCATATTTGCATGATTCAAAAAAACATTTAATTCGCATTGATGAGAAGAAGAGGTAAAAAAATGATTCTGAATTTCTAAATTTTTTTTTGAATATCAAAAATGATTCGGATTTTAATTCTAATGGGAAGATCCAGCATTTATCCTTATGGCACGATGCCATGCACCACTAGTTTCATTTTGTATGCATAATAAATCATAATAATCGTATTATTGTTAATAGAACTTATATTTTTTTGAAAAGGTTAACCAATAAAAAAAATTCAATATGAAGTTTACTATGGAAATGGAATGGAAAGTTTTCGTGTGCTTATGATAATACAGCCTAGCATATTCCTCTATATATTTACCAATAAAGGAAGAAGGAAGGCGAAATTCATCCCCATAATATGACTATAATTTTCGATGAAGACATCCGTCAAAGGCCGTAAAAGTTGTTTACGATTCGTGAATGCTTATCCATACAATTACCAGAATAATTTACGTTTCTTTCGTTTGTTTTTATATTTGTTTGATTTCTGTCTAGTCGTCTATATATAGCGTCGCACAACATGTGTGGGAAGCGCGGATCCCGCGAATCGCAGGAGATGATTTTTATTTAATGAATTAGGTTCGAATATGAAAATTATAAAAGCAATTAATGTTCTTGGAAATTCAACGGTTTTACGTGGGCTCATGATTTTTGCCGAAGACGATATTTATTATATGGACAGACTGGAATATAATGAAGTCTGGCCAATAAAAATAACTTGAAAATATCAAATTATGTCCTTGATAATGAAAAATTTGGTCTGGAACCGAAATCTGGTCATTTTGTGGATTTAGTGAGAAATTTTGATAAAAAATATGTAAACATATCTACAAAACTAGTATAAAAATAAAAAATTAATCTAGCAACTAATAAGTAAATTGGTAATTAATTAAGGTTTCCAGATTCCATATTTAAGTAAAAAGTAGAGAATACCAAAATTGTTGTAAATGAATCCTCATAGTGAGTCATGTATACAAAAAGTCGATATTCACCATATAAAATTAGTAATGATTGAACAAATTGGTCAAATATTAATATAATATATTGTAAATATTTTTTTAAAAAATGTTTTTTACTTGATTGATGCGAATATTTGAGTAATAACTTCTCAGACACTTTCATATCAAGATTACACCCTAACTAAAATTTTGTTTTTTTATTTTATTTTTTTATATAAAAGACGAAACTTTGAATAAGGCACTTAGTAAACATTTGTTTTTCTAATTATATGTCATATGGTAAAAAATAATTATATATTATTATGTACATGGGTTATATTTTAAAATAGGTTATGCACCTATAATATCTGTAATTCTATATTTGTATTGTATAAATATAAATATAAAAAATATAAATTAAGTCAAGCTAGAATAACAAACAACAATTTTTTCTCGAGTCAGCAAATATTGTTGATAAATTAATTATTTCATTCGGAAATGTTCATTTTTTGCGAAAAAGAAGTGTAATATTTTTAGTGTATAAATAGTATTAGAAACTAAGTCTTTATATTTTCTTGTAGTATCACTGAAAATAAATTTCTTGTCTTTTACACAGTCATTTTAAACTGTTGTTAAAAAAAAATACAACTAGTAAGTAGCATTAAGCCTTAAGACAAGTTGCATAAACTTCGTAAATAATCTACATAACCAAGAAGAATTAGAATTAGCTATTCGATGTTCAACTATTTATTTCAAAAATAAAAATTTTGCTTTCAATTAATACAATTTCAATTGATATCTTTGAAACACTACACTTAAACTTATAATATTTATATTTATTTAATTAAATTAATTTGTTTAACACATCTCATTTCATCTATTTCGGGTTCTAGAAATGTGTTTCCTTTAAGTGTAGCCGTAAACTGTAATCAGTAGCTATCTACAAAACACCTGAGAAAGTACATATGCTTCGGCATAGATTCTGTTTGGAATCTCTTAAATGGGCGATTAAATTATAAATTTTTATATTTTTTATAATTCAACCGTTTATCAAAGGCCTATAATATTAATATGATACTTAAGTATTATATTTCAGATTACGAAATCTATTCTTGTACCAAGTTTTATGAGAATCGTAAAAAACATTTTTTCACGAAGAAACAATCTGGTCAATATTGATTAGTTTACCAAAAACTAATCAACGTGATTCCCAACCAATATCTTTCGAAGATTTTGAATTTTAAAAAACCGATTTAAAATTGTGGCCTAAAATTTGAAACTGCTTGACCAATAAACGAGCAACGATAGTCCTAATCGAGATACATGGAATGGCTTTTAAATTTCTAAAATTGGAAAAGGTGTTTTAAGAAAACGTCGACAAAGGTTCAAAAATCAGCTCACAACAAACAATACACATACTTTTTCCAAATTTGGTCTCAATCGATTGAGAAGGACTTGAAACGTCGAGAAAAGAAATTTTTTCCTTCCTTCGGGAAGTTAAAAATATTAAAAATTGTTTGTTTTTACCTCCTCTTCAAAATATATCGATTTGCATATGATGATAGTATATTGTATAAAGTTATTAATATTTAATTTAAATTATCTAGAAACAATAACACTATGCAATTATTAACAGCATAATAAAATAACATTTATAATGTAATTTATATTATATTACCTAATATGGTGTAATTAAATTAATTTCATATGAAATGCTTAAATACTAATATGACAAACGGCACACATTCTTTTTTCAAACGTCGACAAACGGCACACATTCTTTTTTCAAATTTGGTCTCAATTGATTCAGAATGACTTGAAACGCCGAGAAAACATAAAATTATCAAAATTAGTTCGCGATAACAAACTTTTCCTTCCTTCGGGAAGTTAAAAATATTAAAAATTGTTCGTTTTTACATAATATCTCCAACTGCTCTTCAAAATATATCGATTTGCATGTAATGATATTATATTGCATAAAGTTATTAATATTTAATTTAAATTACCTAGAAACAATAACATTATGTAATTATTAACAGCATAATAAAATAACATTTATAATGTAATATAATTTATATTATATTACCTGATGCTATTGCAATTATTTCATGAGATGGTATAATTAAATTAATAGTCAATTTCATATGAAATGCCTAAATGTTAACATTACTTGGAGTGTTAATAAAATTCAATTAATTATATGTTTTGTAAAACGTTATTGTTTAGAGAAAAGCTAATATTACCAATGTATTCAAAATACGTATCCAAATAAACAACAGTTAATTAAATCAATTTGTCTCGACTTCAATATATACTACGCTCAGTCTGAATTCAATCTACATCGAGTTATAATTTATTTAATGCATATCTGACGTGAAATCACCTGTATAAATACACAGTCGTTGTTTACAGTATATTATCAATAAGAAAAAAAACGTAAGCTAGAGCAAAACCAAAAATCCCGTTGTGTAGGTCATGAATTTGAAACGTTCATTATCTTGTGCACAGAGACAGCTTCCTGTCTCTCTTGTAACATGAACCGTCAAGTTTCGAAATCTGATCTCATAGTGTCCCATGAAGGGATCATGGTGCATTATAAGGTACGATTTTTAAATTTTTGGTAAATACAGCTTTAAAATAATAAAAGTTAGATAACCACTAATTTTGAAATGATTTTTTCGTGTAAAAAATTTTTTCATGAAGCATTTTACGTCCACGTAATTTAATATTATAATATTATAATATAATAATTATTTCTTTTTTTCTTTTTCTTTAATATAATTATTATTATTATTTTTTATTTACTTATTTATTTATTCATTATTATTTATATTATATTTTTTTTCTTCTTTCTCCTTTGTGGCAAAATAGCTTATAAGATAAATTGTATCTTGATTGCTATAAATAAATAAATTAAAAAAAAATGATATACATAGTTCAAAAACGAGAATACAATTATTGGTTTAATAAATTTTTTACTGTATTCTGCAGCCTGTTTTCAAAAATGAGCAGAGGTTGTCAACCATTGTCAACTATACACAGTAAAAAAAAAAAATGAATTATATATTAATAGATACATCCAGCAGATGCAAGCTAGGAATAGTTCCATAAAAAATAATGATATTATTAACTTCCCGTAGGGTAAAGTTATTGTAATCCTCAAAAAATTGAAATTGAAAATTTTTGCATTTCTTCACGTTTCGAACGTTTCTAAACATTTTAGCATATTTTAAAATAAATGCAAGTGTGTGTGTATGCATAAATACAATTCATCATCCACGTTTTCGGGCTCAAGGATCAACCGATTTGAATGATTCAAAAAACATTCGATTCCTATTGATAGGAAAATGTACTAATTAGTTTTTACCAAAGGCAGGTCTAGCCGTTTCGGAGATATCGAACAAGGAGTGCAGAAAATGAAAATCGAGTTTTTGAGAGAACGGAGTATCCGTTTCGAATGATCCAAAATATATTCAATTCGTAAGAGTAGAGAGAAGTAGTGATTAATTTTTGGCAAAGGCAGGTCTAACCGTTTCGGAAATACGGAGCTAAATGTGCAAAAAATGGCAGTTTTTGAAAGAACTAAGCATCCGATTTGAATGATTCATTAAACTTTCTGCCCGTGTTGACGAAACGATTGCATTCAAAAAATTTATTTCATTTTTTTTATTTCCAAAAAAACTTTTTTGAATATCTATAAGGAATCGTTCCAGTATTACGTAAGCAGATGTATTACAATTATTTCTTACCCAAAATAAGCAAATCAATAACCCCCCCGCCCCCCTATAGTGCTTACGTAATACTTGAACAGCCCCTAATAATTCGGATTTTAATATTAATTATAGTTTTATTTCCATTGATTTCTGGTGAAGACAAGAAAAAAAGACTCATCAGTATTTGGTCAAAGTATCAAAATTTTTTTAGAAAGGTTTTAACATTATGTTTATATTAATTTAAAGTTCTTTGCGAAAAAAATAAAATTTTCAGAATATTCATAACCACTAATTCATCTAATCATCATTCAGAGATAATTTTCTCTACTATATTTTTAGTTACTTACCATTAATAGAATAAAATAAAATCACATCAAATTTTAACTACTGTAAAAAAAAACAATTTCAACTTGGAGCATTTAAAAAAAAATTGGTATTGATTTTTTAACTCATTCCATACTATGTATAATTTTTTTTAATTTATAAAATTAAAAATAACTTAATATTTATGAATATAAATACAAAAAATGAATTTAACTACCAGATTAGAACAGTTCATCCAAATAATATCATTTACAAAATTCTACTGTATCTTAGACTAAGATTGTACATTGTACGGAACTTTGAATGCGTTAAAAAAGCAATACCAATTTTTTAAATGACTCAATTTAAAAACGAAAGTATTATTAGAGTAATTAGACTTTATAAGTGATTACTTTATATCATTCGTGGGTAACTTAAAATTTAGTGGAGTTACTATAGTAATAAGATTCATATTAGAGTAGTATTTTACAAACTTACTGTAAGATTGTATCAATACTGCTAATATAATATAATATAATATCTAAGAGGTACCATGGATACAAGTTTATATAGTCGTGTATCAATCAGAATATTTTTATTATATTTTTTTATAAAAATACATTTTATGAATATGAAATATTCAACATTTTCAAAAAAGTGGAAGTTGTAAAGTAAGTTCAAAAAATAAATTGACTATTTTTATTGCCAATGAAAGAAAATTGATTACTGATGAAAGTCATGAAATAAAAATATGGAATTTTTGAATTTTCACTTATTCTATTATATTATCGGAAAATTAGCATAAAGATAATTATTATTAAGCTACTAAGTGAAATTTGAACTTTTATGAAATTGTGTTGCCTTTTACAATCGTTTTAAAGATTCTGGCGCAGGCCAGACAGTAATGAAGCGACTCCCGAATCAACTCACCCCAAATAATTTTTCAGGGTCTATTACGAATAAAATATTTCTCACGTTCAAATAATAAATCTAATTCTAAGTTTAATGGAATCATATCTAATTTAATTACAAAAATGAAGAGAAAACTTATCATAAGAGGCATTTTAATAAATCGTTAAATAAAATTCAGAGCCACGCCCGCATACCCTGTTGCTGTGTGTGCAACTACTCTATCTTACTATATACTACGTTACGTACACCGTAGACCCCGAATCGATTTTCAAACGTGCTCGGCGGTCTACAATGCACTATTTTGTGTACTGCAGGGATTAACAACCTTTTATCAATAAGGTAATTAGGATTTTGCATTTTTGCTATTTAACAGCCACTATCTCAGGGTAAACTATCATTTAAATTCCCGTAATCGCGTTCAGTTTTCAAGAAGACTGAAGACGAAGCTGACCAAAGATAATATGGAGGGCCTTTAGAACTATCACAACTTTATATGAACAGAATAGTAAAATCACTTATTGAAGTGATTTTCTAACTGTCAATATAATATTTATAAGATTAATTTATATGTGTGTTTGAAAGTGTGTGTGTATGTGTGAGAGTGAATGACATAAGCCAAATAGCTCATAGAATTGTCATGCATTATGATTGCTATTGAAAATAAAATAAAAAAAAGTTTCCAAATAGTAATGACTTTTTTTTAGAAATATTTTCCAGAATAAGAATTTAAACCAAATGCAACATCTAGATGATTGACAATTGTGCGGCTATTTATATATTCATATGAATAAATGATTTTATTGAAAGAGGTATTCTAGGGTAGAGGCATGAATTTTAGCATTTTTGAATTATTATGAAAAATTAGGCAATTAGTTTTTTACTATATTTTTTTCTATAATTTATTTATTAATGTTACAGAAGTAAGAGTACAGAAAAAAGTAAAAACAAAAAAAAATGCTTTAGCAATTGCTGAAGTGAAATGTCCCAAAAAATTGACACGTGATCATGCCACGATTGCCAGAGTAATCCAAATGAAAATTGCTCCTAGAGTAATCCAAAATGAAAAAGAAATAAGATTACTAATCTAGAATGATGTCGCTATGGTATATATTAAAAACAAGTTTTTTTTTTAACAAAATGGTGACTGCTTATAAAAAGCCCGCATTTTTAACCACTTTCTTGAGTTTCTTGAATTTTTAAAAATAGTAAACATAGAAATTTGGGGATGAGGGTAGTATATACCAGAGAGGATTCTTTTATAAAGACTTTATAAAGAATTTAATACTCTGAAAATTTCAAGTAATTCGGTCCAGTCGAACACAAGAAATCGTGAGCATCATATTGAAAAAAAAGGAGAAAAACGCGTTTAAATTTCGCAAAAGGAAGAAAACAGAAGAATATTGTCACGGTCAAACAGCTGTATCTTCGAAAACAATTTCAAAATTTAAAAGAAGCCAAAACTCATGAATAGTCTAAAAACTGCAAAATCAAGTTGAACATCCTAAAAACAGAGCAAGGAAGTTGCGAAGTCAAATTTATAATTATTTCTAAGAATCTATTTCAAGTGAAAATCCATTCTAGCTTTTTTCCATTCTGTAGTGTAAACATCCATATTGGATGCAATTGTAAGATGATTTATTTATGGTACTTCATTTGATTTAATGTCTGTTGCTTGATAAAAGATCAAGAAAATAAAAAAAAGTTTGCTGTAGTTCTTGGATAAATATGTATTTAAACAAAACCGAGCAAAATAACTAATTTATTATTTCCTTAGATTCTTCAGAATGGCTTAGGATACTTATTCTTATAATGTCGAAGGCTAATGCCTAATTAATAATTAAATCGAAAAGATTTGGCAATAAGCACCAAATACGAACATTGGTTAAATTACATTATGTTATAATCATTATCCTTATACCATAATATAGTATATATATATATATATATATATATATATATATATATTATATATATATATATATATATATACCATAAAATATCAGGCAGCTATTACCAAATACATTGTTCTAATGTATGGAATTCGTATGGAATCAAATTAGAATCCAGTGCACATTTTAAGCATATATTTATAACATATTTTTCAATTCTCTTCAGACAAATTAAATAATGCTGGTCAACGCAATGTATACGAGTACATGCAAAAGTGATTCGAGAATACTTTGTTCTTTATGTTCTAAGCCGATGTTAAAGTTCTACTGCCAAAACATATAACAAAAGGTAATATTGTACAACTTAAATGGGACAAATTAAATAGCTAAATGAATTGCTATGAAATACGCTTTAAATATAGCAAATATTTAATAATATTGATATTATAATAATATCAAATATTTAATTGCAAAAACCGAAACTAAAGTTTGGTGCACAATAAGAAAAATTAAATTTTATTAAATTATTGATAGTGCAAAATAAAAATTGAAATAAGCCAACAATTCTTATAACACTTCGGCAAAAGAATGTAATATAGAAATATATTTCTTTTTTTCCAAATTCAAGTGTATGTCTGGTTTTGTTGAAAATGTCTCTACATTGGGGTGGATGTATCTTTCGTCGACGTCAGAGCTCTGGGTTAAAAATAAACATTTATTCTGCGCCCTCGTTCTAACATTTTTTAAACACAAGGGACTGCATTTACATTTGCTCCGTGTAAAATAATTACATTTCTCATTTTTTTTGGTGCCTTTATAAAATTATGAAGCTGCTCTAACAGAATTATTTCAATATCAGTATTGTCTTTGGATTAACAAAATCTTACATCTCAAATCGAAAAATATGTATGCCATGGGTTTGGATGGTAAATGAAACACCATAAGCAAACAATTGGTCATATAAATTAACAAAGTTGTAAAAGAATCTTTTAAGTTTTTTATGAAAGTATATAAAACAAAGTGATCAAGTATTTATAGTGTAATGCAACCATCTGGTATCATAACCTTAGAATTTATTCAAATTATTTCAGAACAAATTGAGAGTTGTAAAAGAACTTTGAATTTGATCATAATTGATAACCCATTGATACTATTTAATTTGGTTTAATAATTGTTTTTATGTTATTTAATTATTTTATACATAAATTAATTATTGTTATTTAATATTAAGTTAATGATTTATTTACTATATTTATTTATAGAATAGGTTGTGGTTTTCCAGGCCAAATATATATTATTCTTCTTCATACATTATGAAAGTTAAAATTTGGATTTTTCTCTATTTAGGTTTAAGGGTTTAGTATTACAGAAACAAATAAGAGTGAACTTATATGAAAAAAGTTGTTAAATACTACGAAGTTATAAATAGACTAAGAAAAAAAAACAGAATGAACGGTTCTAAAAAATCATCATATTGGTATTTATGCTCGGTGCCCCTTTAATATAATATTATATCGACTAATTAAATTTAAATGTTTTAAAAAAACTATACTTATATATACTAATATAAGTAGTCATTTTTTTACTATTAAATAAGAAGATCAAACTTAGAATTTTATATTTGCAATTGATATAGAATTGGCATTATTGAAACTAAATCGAGGACCACTGAAATTAGTAGTCAATCCTGAAAAATGTGAAGCATAAAAATATGATAAAAAACAAAAAGAAAATCATTTTGAAAATTATTAGTCAGAAAAGTGTTCTTGGAAAATCAGCTGACCAAACTAGAACGAAAACTACTCACAGACTTCATCTAGGTATCTGTTATTTATTTATTTATTTATTTATATTGTATAAATATAAATAAGCAATGAAAGTAATGTAAAACTAGAAATTTTTGGGTAGAATACCCTAGGGTAGAAAAACTCATATATAATTCACTGTATTTACATAAAATGTAACCAATATATTGAATAAATTTTTATTTCTGAAAAAAAAATATTCTTATTTTCCTTTAGTTTATATTGTATTTGTCTTAATATTTATTATATTCCTAGTCAATTTATAGTCTACTGACTATTTTATAATCAATATTGTATATTTAATGTATTTTGTTAGCAGTCTCTGCTTATTGTTAGAATAAAGGTATATTTAAAAAAAATTAACTTTGAATAAACAAAATTTGCAAAATCATTGAAAAAGTGTGAATGGCAAAGGAGATACTACCACCAAAAAAATATATAAAAAATGATTATTTTAATTCAAGAATAATAAATGAATTATTTTATTTAATTTAGGAGTTCAATCTCATATGGGGGCCTCCACTAATCACGTGAGCCTTAAAAGGAATGGGGGTTTTGACGAAAAAATCACAAAATATAATGTGGGGGAGGAAAGGGTTTAGCAAGATACCACGTTCATTTATTTTTTACCTCAATTAAAAAAAATCCAAAAATTTTCAAAAAAAAATCCAAATTTTCACTTTTTTTTCTAGGTACTAGAAATATTCGTTATGTTTGCTGGGGGACGGGAGCTAATTTTAAATATCATTAAGGGAGGTGTCAAAAAATCTTTAAAAATCGCTCACGTTATGGACGCCTCCATGGATCATGTCAATTAATATGATGAATTGCATTTGAAAATTGTACATGTGTATAGTAAAAAAATTAACTTCGTTTTATGCATTTAAATATATCGTACAGAAATATTAAAGATTATGAATTGTGATTTCCACTTCATTGCCTTGAGCATACTTGATTAAAAGTGCAACAATAGCCTCTTTTATTACCGCAAGAAGGTTATCCTGGTCGGGACGCCGCCGGAAAACTCGATAATTGAAGCTATTTATATTGATGGCACACGCTAAACTCTAACATTGTCGAGGAAAATCAATGGTGGCCACGCCCCTTTCGTCAATAACGACACAACAGGTTACTGGTGACGACATTCCACAGTGCAATGTACATTCTACATACAATATACACATGGCCAAAGTGTATTTATTTAAGTAACATATACCAGAGATTCGATACGATTTAAATCCACGCAGAAATCAATACGACTGTCCGAATGTTAGGCGCCCCCTAGTATCTAAATTGTTGTGTGGGGACACAACATTCGTATTGATGGAACAGCTCACTTCATTGTTTAGAGCTTCTCCTCGTGCACGAACATGGATCATGTCAGTTAATATGATTAATTGCATTTAAAAATAATAATTAATGCAGCACTAATCAATAAAAAACTGATTTAAAACTCTTTGGTATTTATCGAGCTGTCAAATTGCGTGGGTGCATGGTAAACACCGCAATGAACTATGTTTAAAATTAATAATTCAGTTTAAGATACATATTATTTACCAATGCATCATTCATTTAATTTGCAAAGTACAAATTTTTTATTCGTGAGGATTTGCTCTTTAATATGAATGACAGTAATTAGCATGACACGTCAAAACGTTTGTTGAACAATTAACTCATTATTATCAAGGTTTTTCTCCAATTTGTTATTTAAATTTGACATATTGTTGGCAACCCCGCAAGTACTTTGGCAACGTGCAGGGTGGGGCAAAACGTCAAACGTCATTTCAATATGTCCGACATGTAAATAGCATGAGAAAATTCTTAAAATAACTTTCAATAAAAACAATTGCAAATCAATTAAAAATCCAAACTCACCATCATTTTGTAGCTGTATTTTCTGGTTGCGGCAGTTTCCATACGAACTGCCATAACACAAAAACAATTTCTAGATTTGTTATCTAATTTATTGTATTAGTTTTCAAGTTCAGTCGTTTGTTGACAACATTGATGAAAGTCACTAATTTTAAAACTAGTTTGGCACTTGCACATATTATGATTAAAATGTTCTATTTTATAAAATCTAACTCACATCACAGTTACGCCGGACTATGTACTCGCTATAAACTAAGTTTATAAGATTAATCATAAGGAAAAGTCTATAAAATATCGAGCCGAAACAATAATTTGCCACACCTCTTCGCTTCTGCCACCATTTTGCATTCGAACTACACGATGACAGAAGTCAGATGAGCCACGGCACCGATACACCGATACACTGACATGCACGCACACATGCCAACGTCGCGGACTTAATTGGTTTTGTGTGGGTGAGACTCGTGTGAGGCTGTGCAAGCCGGCCGGTGAATTGTCGGGAAGTGCTGCCATCGGCACACCAACTGCTTCGGGCAGGGTTGGCCAATAGATTTGTTTTTGAGATTTGACAAAACTCATTTATAAAAAGAAACAATTATAAAAGTAACTAACAATAAGTGACAACTCTATAAAATTTCAAGATAATTTATTAAGCAAATGAGGTCATTATAATAGTAACAATTTTTAATTTTTCAACTTTGATTTTTGTCATGAATAACAATTTTGACACATCGGGACTTCTTCTATGAGTCCTATAAGTTTTTGTACTGACGATTCCAAACAATATTGAGCAAATGAGTTTATTATAATAGAACAAATTTTACTGTTTCAACTTTGATTTTTGTCATGAATAACAATTTTGACACATCAAGACTTCTTTAAGGGATACTTAAAGGGTCCTCCACTCATACGTGAGGGCGCTGCTTTGGCATTCAAATTGATGGCGCAAAATTTGAAATGAAAATTAATGAAATTTAGTAATCGGGTATTTGAGACTAAATTTGGTATTACAGTCGTATTGTGTTTTGTAATAACACAATAATGACAAAAATATACTTAGATAATAATATTATATTCATAGATTATATTTTAATAAATATACATACAAATCGAAATATAAATCAACAAACACGGTTTAAATATCCATGACATATAATCTACTGGAATAATTTCAATTTAATTTATTAATATGAATATTTAGCATTATAGTGTTAGTTCATTCATTTTGTCTTTCTTGTAGAAGCTTATACTTTATTTCTTCTTTAATTTCCTAGAACTGGCCTCTTTCCTTAAAGTTTAATATGATTAGACTAATCTGTCAGCTGAGTTTGAAGTTGTTCTATTCATTTTATCAAAAGACTATGCATTTGAGAGCAATTCATAATGAATTTTCTATTAACAAAGGATCACCATTTTGTCAACGGACGTTTCTTAGTAACCAACAAAAAACATTTGATAATACTTTTTCATCGACCATAAGACACCTAAGTAGCCCTTCTTTAAAAAGCTACCCAAAGGTCAATCTAGGCATGCTTGATATATTTTATTATAGGGCTACTCTAATAATGCTGCCACATGATTTTTGACGCATCAAAGCGCGGAAAGGTTATTTTTGCTTAAAATTAGAAACTTATTGTTATAGAAATTTTCAAGTATGAGAAATTTTGACATCAGGCTTTCTAAGCCGAGTATCGAACCTGAAATTTCTAATTGAAAGCCCATAACTCAACCACTAATCCTCTGGGAAATCCATTATTTTATTAAATCCCATTATTCAAATTAAAAGATTAATATTGAATGCGTTTTGATGATTATCTAATACTAATATAAAAAGCAAGTTAATTGTTATTGGAAAGTTAACAGAAATATGTAAAAAAATAAAATGCCACATAATATGTTTATATGATTATATGTATGTAAAAATTAAAAATTATTGAATAGAATATGATGTAAAACTATATGGTAAAATATGAAAAACAAGCTAAGAAGCTAGAAGCTAAAAATCAAAAATACATAAATGCACAATATGCACTCACCATACTCTTCTTTTATATATGCACTCACCATACACTCACACATTTGGTTATTTAATACAAAAATCATAAACTTCAGACATATATTTTAATATTTGCCATATATTTATGCAAAATTCCTTTTCGGTATCTTTCCCAGCCCTGAAGCGCGGTATCGCCCGATAATTTGCGAGAGTCTCCGATGATTTTCGAATGCACCCGACTGCCACCGAGTACATTCAACCATTCGAATTAAATGCACAGCTTTTAAAGAGCACGCTGCGTGCCGGCTGTCTGTTGTTTGTGTTTTGATTCAGCCCGGCTGTCAAATGTCATCTGTCATTTGCGGCATTTGCGTAACCAGAGTTGAATATTACTAGCGCAAACTTAGCGTGTTTGATAACGATATCAGCAATTGCAGATGGCTGCATGTGATATCGTGCTAAAACGCCTTTGTGTTTTAATTGGTAATAATTCACCTGCTCGTAATTTGTAATGTTATTATGACCAGAATCTTATAAGATGCTCTTCTTTTATCTTACAATTAGATAAAATACTTAGTATCTTAGATAAGATACTCTTCTTTTATCTATGATAAGATGTTTGTTTAAAAACACATCCTATATTCTCTAAGATACTATGTTTATGACAAAAATGCTCAATAATTTAAGACAATATACTCGTTCAAATTAAAATTTAAACTGGTGGTTTAATCTTCGAAACGGCTAGATCTGTCTTTACCAGAAACTAACCAGCATGTCTTCTCATCAATAGGAATCGAATGTTTTTTGAATCATTTCAAATCGGTTGATTCGTACGCCCGAAATCGTGGACGAAAAATTGTATCCAAACATACACACATACACACACACACATACACTAGTCTGGGATGCATAAAGACATTTCCTTCGCCATACAAAAAAAACACACACACATACACATACATCCATTTTTTCTAGGATGCACAAATTCTCATTTTCGTTTTTTTAGCGATTACTATATAACTTAACCTACGGGAATTTAAAAATATTATATAACAAAAATTCAAAATCAGATTTATTAAGATGTTTTTATAAAATAGTTGAAACCGGTGCTTACCAAAAATGCTGATAGAAAAATCTAAAAGTCTGCACAAAGGAGAAATGCACAGAGGAACCTGTTTACCTTATTGCCTAGAAGGATAAAAAAAGTAGTATGGATGATAACTATTCAGGATGCTTCCATGAAATCAGATGAAAATCAAAAAAATAATTATGTAGACAATACAATCAAACCTACTTGCATATTGCAATAAAATAAATATATGAAAAGATTAGTTCATGCAGAACTTCAGTACTCGGGGAGTAGCAATTTTTATGAAAAACTATAAAGTGGCACAAAAAATTTGCGTTTTTTCTGATGAACTGCACCTTATTTAATGCTTATGAACTATACTGTACATATCTACCAGAAAACGAAACAAGATACACAATTTTTTTACTGGAAGTAGTTAGGGAATGTTTAAGTGTGGATTTAATTGAATGTAGCATTGCACCTGACACTTCTCGAATTTCCAAAACTGCTCCTCATAAAGACACACCTCTCAGTCTTTCCGGATAAGTAAGAGACCACGTCTTAGAAAAAACTGTCACTGCCAGAAAAGCAAATCCAACTGGAGCATGTAAAGCAAGCTCTCCAAAGGGAAAACGAAGCAAAACTATATATATTTGTGATTGCTATACCGCTTGTCATACAAAAAAAAAATTGAAAGTTTAATATAAAATAAAATTTATAAAAGTTTATTTTTATTGTTTTACTTCTACATCCAATCGCGAAATAATAACCGGTGACATAAAATAAACTTTCAGTAAAATTGCCGGTCAACAATTTAAGACTTAACAAAATTTTCTTCGAATATGCTGTTTCTGCTCCATGCACATACATATATGTGTTTATATACATATGTGTAAATGGTATTTAATTATTTTATGAGTCATTAATAATTCAAGTATATAACTTTACTTGTTAATTAAAATATAATAAAATTGATTTACTTCACAACAAATAAGCCAATAAACAAAATTCTAACGATACAAATTCAGTATTTACATTTGCCAGCAATTTCAATATCTAACAAACAACATAAATATTTTCATAAACTTTATACAAATTTAGTTTAATTTCAAAATTAGTGTAGTTTAACTACATATCCCATTTTGATGCTTTTCTAAAGCAGTATAAATAAATTATATATTCAATTAAGGATTGAAATACTGATTCTTAACGTTACAACTGCAGTTCTTGAAAATCTGTTATATAGTACTGTGCTTTTGATTTGACTTCTTCTCGAACAATATTTCCGCCAAAACCTAAAAAAATATTTATAATTAAATCATTACATATATTTTATATAGCTAATATATTATGCCGATTGATTATATTTTGGGAATTAAAAGAATTTAATTTATAAAATTAATGATTCTAGTGTTATAAATTAGATATAGATCGTTATTGAATCTGTAGCTGTTAGATTTCAAACACTTTGGTTGTTTGGATATTGGGACCGATATATTCTAAATGATTTGTAAATAACTTAAATCAACCAAATTGTTCTAGCAGAAATCGTAGTAAATAATCCATCCAATTACAATGAATTAATTATTACAAATTCTGTAATTTTGATTATTTTTTTATTGATTTATAAGCTATTGTTACATGGATACATATTGCTATCCATATTTCCAAGTAAAAACCGATGTCACTACTGCTTGACATCAAGCTGGCCGAGATTGGGATCAAACCCGGAATTAGTGAATTGATCATAAAGATCAAAAACAAATTCAAGATGCTATTCTTGATTACTTACCTATGAAGGTATCAGCCTGTGCTTCTAAATCTGTAGCACCGTCACCAATCATTGCAATGTGTCTGTAACCCTTTTGCTGCCGCAGCAACGCTAGAACTTGCCCCTTGCCGCCAGACCGAGATGTCGGTTGAGTTGCATCAAATCCAGCGTAATCTCCTAGAATTTATTTTATCATTGAATACAGTGCTATTAAATTCACATATGGTAATAATAAAAACATGAGATTTATTATTGTAGAATTCCTTGGGATCAATAAACTTTTAGTGAAATTGAATAGGAATAATTAACATACAAAGGTAAAATTTGAACAAGTAAGATCATATATTCATATTTATCAATATTAAGGTAGTATTTGAGAAATTTTTTATATTAACCCTTTCCACTCGGATGCCGCTCCGGCGGCAAAATTCATATAAATCTCGGAATTAGCGAGTGTAAAGGTTGAAGTTAGTTTTGTTATAAAATTGGTTGTGTGATCAAAGAAGATTCGTATTAGAATTTAAATGTTTAATGCATTAAAATATTTTCATACGTTTGTAAGTTAAGTTATAATAAAAACTAAGAAAAATAAATAATTTAATCTATGTAAGAAAATTATTGGCGTTATCTGAATTGAATTCCTTGGCTAAAACAATGTTGATACTATTTCTAATTCCACATTTTCTAAAGTGAATTAAGTTTAATTTATACAAATTAAATGTCTATTGAAAATTGCTACAAAACTACACAGAATCCTCTTCGACGATAGCAAACGTCTTATTTTAATATTTAATAATTTGGCTATTTTTTGAGAAAATTAAACTATGATCATTGTTGATAATCATGATAAATATGAAGTTTTCCTATTCTTTCTAATAATAGAACTAATACTGAACACCACTTCCTCAATCCAGCAATGGAAAGGCAAACAATAGTGATTAAGCACTATAAAAATCATCTTTCATCTATTTATTTTGATAAGAGCAATAGTTTAAGCTAACTATACTGGTTATTGTGCCGATTTCGAAACTGGATAAAACTAGTTTGGAGCCGTAATCAAGTCATAGTTCATATTTCTATGATAGGCCAATGACATTATGAATATTTATTTATGTAACAATTCAATAAAATATAGACTATTATTTGGTTTTACATGTAAAAAATGAAATAAAACACATTTTTAAGAGAGCACTCATTGATTGTGAGTTATATGTATATAGAACATTGATAAAAAATAATTAAGATTAGTGTGTAACGTTGTATATTTTCTAATATTAAGTCTAAAAGCATAAATTAGGTCAGTATTAATGATATTCTTAGCAACAAATGTTGATATATTTCATACTTCCCGAAGGGTAAGTTATAGTAATCGCAAAAAAATCGAAAATGAAAATTTTGATATATCTTTACGTTTCAAAGGTTTCTGAATATTTTGGCATACCTTAAAAATGGATGTATGTGTGTGTGTGTGTGCGGATACAAATTTTCATCGACGATTTCGGGAACACCGATCAACCGATTTGAATAATTCAAAAAACATTCGATTCGTATTGATAAGGAGGCGAAAGCAGGTCTAACCGTTCCGAAGATACGGGGCAAAAAGTGCCCAAAACAATAACTCAGTTTTTAAGAGAACGGAGCGTCCGATTTTAATAATTCAAAAAACATTTTATTTGCATTGACAAGTTGAAGAACTGATTTTTTTGGATGGCAGGTCTAACAGTCTAACATGAACTCTCAATAAAAATAAGTTCAAATATGCCATTTGACGGTCAAAAATGTTTATTGGGCATATGTACATAAAATTATCAGATATTTTATAGAGATTTTAATAATGTGTACACATGTATTGTTTTTTTTTTGGGTTTCGTACCAAGATTTTTTATTACGGTACGGAAGTTCCAGCAATTTGCCTTAAGGCACGATGCCATGCACCCCACTAGTTTATAAATTGAATCAGAACATCTGAACTTAACAGTTATAATGACGCTCTTTTATTTAATGTATTTTTATTATTAGAATTTAATCTGATTTGCAATTCCGGAGAAAGGCTATTTTCACTTCAAAATATATTTTTGATTTATGTTTTCAAGTAAAAGTGGATATCACTACTGCTTGGTATCAGGTTGTCCCTAACACGTGAGTAAAACTAGTATAAAATACGATTTTTTAAAAGTATGTCTTAAAATATTTTAAATGTTTTAAAATATGTTGAAAACATGAGCTTCTGATCAAAATATTCCACACATTTCAATGCGATACATAAAGTTTTATTTTTTTTCTTGGACAACGCAAAAATGATTGACCTATCCTAGTGGTTCCCCTTTTTCTAGTTTTGATATTTTTTAACTTTTAGCATCAATGCCTAGAAGGTCTGTCATTTTTATAAAAAGTAACAATTATCAAATAACAAATATTACTGAAAACTTTTTTACATTTATTTTATATGGCTCTTCGGTGAATTAGTAGTTAGAGCTATTGGCTTTCAAACAAAAGTTTGATATCCGCCTCGACCAGACTGATATCAGGCAGTAGTGATATCGGTTTTCACGCGAAAATAGCAATATATAGCAATATGTTTGCAAGTGAAAATAGCCCTTACATATCATTACTGCCTTGAATAAAAATTCATCAAACAGGGATAGACCAGCCTGGGTAGATTTCTATAAAGCCATTTGGAGGTCTGATTGCTATTATATATATACAAATACATATATAAAAATATAGGTTTGATTTGAATACCGATAAAAGAAACTTTGGGCATAATTGTCCATTTACATTTGCAAGTACAACTTAAAATTTTCCATCAACGAAATGTTGTTTTTTACTACTACACTAGTTTTTACACCAATCGTTCGATTCTGCATGATTTATTAATAGGTCGTAATCGCATAAAAGATTACCATGTCAGGATTAGCAAACACATTGCGAAAATTGTTATTTTGAGAGCATTTGCGTACATCAGGCCGAAGCAAATATCGATTCGAGATTCATATCAGCGCTGTTACCAACTAATGCTTTTTTAATATATTTATCAGATCGAATAATAGTTATCGGCTCGTTATCGAGTTGTAATAAACTTATAATGCATTGTTATCTAAATAATGGAAATATGTGTATGTATATATACATATATGTGTATATATAAGTATACATTTAGTGCAGCGCGTGTATGATAGAATTAAAATATTATTAAATATGTTTTACATACCGTTATAATAGAATATGATTCTATTGGCAAATATATTTTCATATGGAATTCCTAATTCTTTGGCCACAGGTTCTATGAGTGATCGGAAGCCTCCACTCACCAAATATACTGGTATTCTTTCCGATGTAAGGATGCAATTAAGTTTCTGAAATTTCATTTAACTTAATAATTTATATTTAAATTTTTGAGAGAGCATTTTAATCAACTAGTTTTGTAACGGTGAACGTATCAAATTAGATTATTAGAATACATCATATATTTTTATTCTTATACTTAAAAAGCTATTGACCACGTAATAACTATCATCTAAGAACAAATTAGAAATTGGAAAACATTTATTAATACTTTCATTATTTTTTAAATTGAATATAATAAAATAAGATTTTTATAATTGTTTATTGTTACTTTCAATAATTTTTAAATTGAATATAATAAAATAGGATTTTTATAATTGCTTCTAGTACAGGTATAAACTATTCATATGATAAATAGTAATAATTAAAATATTTAAAAACGCAAGAAATTTAGGCATTTTGTAATAACATCAACTAAAGAGTATGGACATGTTTCCATACAGAATCGGCCACCCTAATATTTAAATTTTTTTGATGCCATTTTATAGGTCTTTTCGAAAAAAAGACTATATACGAATTTTCAACTTTCTAGCTCATTATTTGGCCGAGATATTATTGAAAATATGTGAAAATATCACATTTTGGCATATGAAAAATTATTTCCCCATGGAAAATGAAAATTTGTATATAGTTTTTTTCGGAAAATCCTATAAAGTGGCATCAAAATAATTTAAATATCAGGGTGAGGCTCATTCTGTATGAAAATACTCCCATACACTCTTTCAGTTTGATGTTACAAAAAAAAGCAAATACTGTGATAAGAAATAAAATAGATGTACTTACTTTATTCCAGGTGTGAGTGTTGATGGATGATCTTTGATGAAGTCTGAAATATTCTGTTGTGAAGGTCTGATTATATCTAATCGTTTTGTGAGAGCTTCTTGGAAGGACATGCTGCCTTTCATTGCTTCTTTGGTTCTGCAAATTTGAATTAATAAAAATAAGAACATATTCTATATTACATATCACAATATGTAATATAGAATGCTACATATTTTATTAATGTGGTATATTTTCTCCAATAAAGTAAGTAATAATATAATTTTGAAGTTACCTGTATGAGAAACTTAATGCTATTAAATTCAATGCATAAGTCGTATTTGAAATTTGTTGAACTTGGGATATTATTAGGACTAACAATAATTTTTTATTAAAGGACTTTATTATTTGACATATCTCGTCATATATTATAAACTTTTCCGAGACTTTTATCAAAGGCAATCGTGTCGTTTATCAAAGGCAAATTTCTTGAACAAATCAATCAAATCAATATCAAAGTTTTGAACTTTAAAAGCCCTTTTGAGGGAGTTTAATATTAATCGATGATTTTTTTATAAATAATTTAAATTAATAATAAATAAATACTTAATAAAATTAAATATAATCAATAAGTAATGAAAATACTAAGTAGTTTTTTTCTATCTTTTTCCATAGCATTTTCGAAAAAGAAAAGTTATATAATTACTACATATAAAAATATAAATATAATATGTTTTTGCTTAACATGCTTTATTTAGAGATATTATTAGAGACTTTTATTATGATTATGTTATTGAATCAATTCACCATATCAATCAATTTACCATAATATGAATATATATAATGAGTAGGCATATCAAATAAGTTATTTAAACATCTGCGATGTAGTTCAGTTGCAGTAAAAAAAGAAAATTATCTAGGAAAAGGAGAAAGAAGTATGAGAAGTACAATGAAAAGAGTATAAGGATAGGAGCAAGGAGTATAAAAATATACTTATAAATTATGTATGTAATAAGAATTATAGGTGTGGAGATAATTAGAATAAGCATACTTTTTTATTAAGAAGAAATCACTTGACTAAAAGTGAAAAACTCTGATAATAATAATGAATTTTTCTTACAATTTGGCAACTTCTCCACCTTTGCCCAGGTACCGGGACAGTTCATCGATGCCTTCCTCCCTGATGACGGTGGAGTCAACGTCGAAGCAAACGGCATCGGCCGCAGACAGAGCGCTCGCCGCCTCGCAGGACATCACAGATATACCGAAAACGGTCAATCTGGATAAAAAATTATTAGTATTTATTATGAAATTTATGAAATTTTGATTGTTGGTGTCCAAGATAATTGTATGTATAGTTTATGCTTGAATTTCCATTTGTTCTATAATTAACTTTCCATTTGCCCTTTCCATTTGTCCAGTGTTATATAACAAATAGTTCAGTCATGCAAGCTTAAGTTAGGTAAGAATCTCAAAAATCAAGATACCCAGCTGTGAGTCTGCAAATGTGGTGTCAAAACCATATGTAGGTTTTGAGACAAATTCAGGGTGTCAATATACAAGTATTTACAGACTTGCAGCTCAGTATCTCGAATTCTGAGGTGAATTTACTATAATGACTGGACTATAACAATATATTAACAAACGAAGAGGAAAACTATTGTGTGACGATTTGGCCACTCTGCATTAGTTAGTCGTTAGAAATTCATTATCGGCATTTTTTATTATAATGAAATAAAGAAGAATCACTTGACTCTAATAGTAATGACGATAATAATGCATTTTGCTTACAATTGCCGAGAGCAGTCATTTTGACTGTTTTTCATTTTAAATAAAAAAAAACTGTGCATATGATATTGCACACCTTCTTGAAATTTTGGGACTTTTATATAACATATAAATGCCTAGAAAAATCATAATAGTTGCATTGCTACTCACTCCTTTGATTTTTAATATTTTTACGTGTTATGCCTACATTGACGAAATGCAGTCATTTTGACTTTATTGTATTGAGAATTGTTATCGCGCGTCCTTCATCTCGAATACATTATAAATATTCCCTACATGGGAAGAACAGAGAATTTGGGTAAGTTTGGACTTTGGACCAACTTTTTTAGGCAGTGACTTGCACTGTAACACGTTGTTCAACTGATTTCCTACATGTTGTTTATTGAAGACTTATCCTGATGTTTCATGAGAGGCAACCCATTGGTTTACCATTTTCCTATGTGTGGGGTTTTATATTAGCTCTTATGTCTAAAAGTTATCATATAAATAAATGTTGCAGCTACGCCGACGAAAAGCGATTTCTACTTGAAATATTGAGATATATAACTTCTAGTCGAAATTTGACTAGAATCAAAGGGGCCCGACATCAAAGCTGCCTGAAGTCGGGCTTTGTCCGTAGTGAGAATCGAACCAGCGAACTCGGGACTGGTTAATAGATATCAAGACATTTGTTGCTAAAATATTTATTCCAAAGATGAATGAAACTTTAATTTTTAACTCTCGTGATACTTACGGACCGATTCTGCCACATAACAGAAAATGTTATGGCAAGGCCATGTTATGAAGAACTTTGCATACTAATATTGACAAAAGTAATGCGGTTGGTGTATAGCCAGGTGAGTTTCTCAGGTTGTCTGATAGTAAACATAGCCTAGATGCCGCACAAATTTCAAAAAAACGATCTTAGAACACAGGGTCTTTCTGACTCAGCAGTTTATGTGTAAAACGCCTGAATACACAGCAAATACCTGACATTTTGACAGTATTGAGTATGATTCATTAGTATAATGTATAGAAGTCGGAGCGTAACATGGCATTGCCATAACATTTTTCTGTTATGCGGTAGAATCGGTCCCTGTTATTTAACTGTTAGTTGATAGTTATTTGTGTTTTACGGGCACTATTAGAAAATTGTGAATCGATAAAGAACTAAGATACATTAAATTGTAAGTTACGACATATAAATTACATAATATTATGGGCGGAGTATTGTTGCATCATGTACCGATACTTCTCCTATAATTAGTATTTTGTTCGTTTAATATTATATTCATCATATTCTTACACGAACTATTAAGCCATGGTTTGAGGAATCTAAAGTTTAGTTCGGATTTCGTATGGGGCATTTAATGTTATTGAAAACATATTGTTTAAAATAAAGTATGGATTAAAAATATGTTTAAAGTGTAAGCTTCTGAATAAAATATTCCATACGGTCGAATGCGATACATGAAGTTTTGATTTTTTTCTTGGGCAACGCAATGATTGACCATGGTTGATCTTTTTCTAATTATGATTTTTTTTTAATTTTTAGTATCAACGCCTGGAAGGTCTATTATCACTTGAAAAAACATATTTTTATAAACATATCGAATTGCAATCAGAAAAAATTATATCCTATAAGCCATTAGGATATGAATTTGATCCTTATTTTACACCAGGAATCAAATATGGCGCTGTTGTAGAAGATTTCCAGTGAGACTTCTACTTCCTTATATGAGATCTATAGGATGGTAATAATATTTTTGATCTATATTTTCAATTGATATGAAAAAACACTGCTGATTTAATATCAGGTTGTACTTAACCAGGGATTGAGATTCAAAACTTAACCAATAAGAGATTAAAAACGCGACATGTTAAAATAATGAATTAAAATTGCTATAGCATGAAATTATTGAAATATTAGAAGAATTGTAATTTTAGTGTATACTTATTGATTGTATGATATGAGTGTATTCTATAAGGCAACCCTGTGGTCATTTTCTAATCATGAAATTTCTTTCTCAATATAGCACCAATGGCAATCAAAACAATTTTATTCTATAAGCCATTTCGATATAATTTGATCCCATTTCATATCAGGGATCAAATATGGCGTAGAGGAAATCTCCAGTGAGATACTTCTAGTTCCTTATATGAGATCTATAGGTGGAAAACATATTTTGATCTATATTTCAATTAATTTGAATAACACTGCTAATTCGATATCAGGTTGTACTTAACCATGGATTTGAATTCGGAATCTTGCGAAGAAGGCCGAAGACCGAAGTTTTTCAGTTGCGCCACGTACTTCCTAATTTTTCAAAACTATTGGAATTTAATTTGGTCAAAGTTATTGGAGTATTTAAAAAAAAATAAAAAGTATGTATAGCATGAAATATTGCGACTATTATGTAATTTTAGTATATATCTACTTATTGATTGCATGATATGAGTGTACTATACAGTTGTCAATTGAATCATATAGCGACCTAGACTGGTAGGTCAGTGATACAACCATATGATGTTGAAAGCGAACATTGCCTCGACACTAAAAAACACAAATGCAACAGATTGCATTATAATTTACATATCAAACAGGCGATTAAATAGATTAATACTAGATTTGAACTGGATTTAACCGGATTTCGAATTAATTTCTATCTAAATTATGCAGAAATGTATGAGTATGGCAATGTATTGATTATTATATATGGGATGTAAAATATCATATGTGTGCGGTTAGAAAGTGCCTTCACCGATGGATTTCCGTACTTCTATGTTATTTCACAATTTGCAACTGCAATGCATAATAGTTTAGAGCAAAGTAATAGAATATTCAGAAGTCACTTGGAACAATTGATAAAACTCATTTGAATGCGTGGTTCCATTAATATGAATTTATTTCAGATTTTATTTTTCCAAGTAAAAATTTCTCTCTCGGGCTGGTTGATGAAAACTAATAACCTGAGGTGTGTAAAAATATGATCATAACTAAGAAGGATAACCCTTGGATTAAGTTCTAATAGCCATTTGAAAGAACCAAAAAAGTTACTGAAGGTCTTCATAAAGTATGTAGATAAAGTAGCAGAAGAAAAAATATATTTTTAAATTAGAATCTTAACCCACTAGAGTAACCACCATCATGTCATGTATGTAGAACTTCAGTACTATTACTGGAATTCTAATAACCAGCACAATTTTTTTTTATTCATTCATATTATATAACAATCAGAATAATTTACATAATACTCATGAGTTATATGGCTAAATTACAAACAATAATAATAATCA
>NW_020536999.1:54548854-54581033 GCF_003426905.1 Ctenocephalides felis | reverse complement strand
TACATAATTATGGGCGGAGTATTGTTGCATCATGTACCGATACTTCTCCTATAATTAGTATTTTGTTCGTTTAATATTATATTCATCATATTTCTTACACGAACTATTAAGCCATGGTTTGAGGAATCTAAAGTTTAGTTCGGATTTCGTATGGGGCATTTAATGTTATTGAAAAACATTGTTTAAATAAAGTATGGATTAAAAATATGTTAAAAGTGTAAGCTTCTGAATAAAATATTCCATACGGTCGAATGCGATACATGAAGTTTTGATTTTTTTCTTGGGCAACGCAATGATTGACCATGGTTGATCTTTTTCTAATTATTATTTTTTTTTTTTTTAGTATCAACGCCTGGAGGTCTATTATCACTTGAAAACATATTTTTTATAACATATCGAATTGCAATCAGAAAAAATTATATCCTATAAGCCATTAGGATATGAATTTGATCCTTATTTACACCAGGAATCAAATATGGCGCTGTAGAAGATTTCCAGTGAGACTTCTACTTCCTTATATGAGATCTATAGGATGGTAATAATATTTTTGATCTATATTTTCAATTGATATGAAAACACTGCTGATTTAATATCAGGTTGTACTTAACCAGGGATTGAGATTCAAAACTTAACCAATAAGAGATTAAAAACGCGACATGTTAAAATAATGAATTAAAATTGCTATAGCATGAAATTACTTGAAATATTAGAAGAATTGTGTAATTTTTTCGTGTATACTTATTGATTGTATGATATGAGTGTATTCTATAAGGCAACCCTGTGTCATTTTCTAATCATGAAATTTCTTTCTCAATAGCAGCACCAATGGCAATCAAAACCTTTTATTCTATAAGCCATTTCGATATATTTTGATCCCATTTCATATCAGGGATCAAATATGGCGTAGAGAAATCTCCAGTGAGATACTTCTAGTTCCTTATATGAGATCTATAGGTTGGGAAACATTTTTTGGATCTATATTTTCAATAATTTGAATAACACTGCTAATTCGATATCAGGTTGTACTTAACCATGGATTGAATTCGGAATCTTGCGGAAGAAGGGCCGAAGTTTTTTTCAGTTGCGCCACGTACTTCCTAATTTTTCAAAACTATTGGAATTTAATTTGGTCAAAGTTATTGGAGTATTTAAAAAAAAATAAAAAGTATGTATAGCATGAAATATTGCGACTATTATGTAATTTTAGTATATATCTACTTATTGATTGCATGATATGAGTGTACTATACAGTTGTCAATTGAATCATATAGCGACCTAGACTGGTAGGTCAGTGATACAACCATATGATGTTGAAAGCGAACATTGCCTCGACACTAAAAAACACAAATGCAACAGATTGCATTATAATTTACATATCAAACAGGCGATTAAATAGATTAATACTAGATTTGAACTGGATTTAACCGGATTTCGAATTTAATTTCCATCTAAATTATGCAGAAATGTATGAGTATGGCAATGTATTGATTATTATATATGGGATGTAAAATATCATGTGTGCGGTTAGAAAGTGCCTTCACCGATGGATTTCCGTATTTCTATGTTATTTCACAATTTGCAACTGCAATGCATAATAGTTTAGAGCAAAGTAATAGAATATTCAGAAGTCACTTGAACAATTGATAAAACTCATTTGAATGCGTGGTTCCATTAATATGAATTTATTTCAGATTTTATTTTTCCAAGTAAAAATTTCTCTCTCGGGCTGGTTGATGAAACTAATAACCTGAGGTGTGTAAAATATGATCATAACTAAGAAGGATAACCCTTGGATTAAGTTCTAATAGCCATTTGAAAGAACCAAAAAAGTTACTGAAGGTCTTCATAAAGTATGTAGATAAAGTAGCAGAAGAAAAAATATATTTTTAAATTAGAATCTTAACCCACTAGAGTAACCACCACCATCATGTCATGTATGTAGAACTTCAGTACTATTACTGGAATTCTAATAACAATTTTTTATTTTTTTACCAGCACATTTTTTTTTATTCATTCATATTATATAACAATCAGAATTATTTACATACTCCATGAGTTATATGGCTAAATTACAAACAATAATAATAATCATAGAAAGAAATAAAAAAAATAATAATATAAATAAATAAATAAAAATAAGTTAAAAATAAAGAAAATAAATAATGAAAAAATAAAAAAATAAAAAAAATCAAATTGTAGTAATTGCTCAATAAGCAATTAACTATGGAAAACAATTTAACCAGCACAATAGCTTTTTTTAATTTTCTGATTGCTATTTATATATTGTTAAATAAAAACTAGAATATTTTACGTTATTTAACTTATTCTCACATTATGTTCAAGTTCTTTAACAAAATGGTCTGAAAAATGTAAAGGTACTTTTTTTGTTATATGTATTTGATTTCTTGTATCTTGTAACTAACAAGATAAGACAATTATCATCGATAAATAAATTATAAAAATTACATCCAACTTGAAATATAAAAATCATTAAAGCAGCATGTTTTGCATATCAACATCAACAACCTGTCTGCTTCATATTTAATGAAATTAAATACTAAATATACATATTTCAACGCTCACAATCAGAATCGCGTTAATAATAGGTGAAAGCCTATGCTAATTTAGATATGGACACTTGATACTGATATCAGTGTAAATATCAGGAAAAATGTCAACTTAGAATGATACAACACAACATGAAGTTCTATATCACCTAAAATATTTTTTTATAAACATATCGAGTTGCAATCAGAACAATCATATATAGCCATTGAGAAGGTCTAGTAAATAGAAATTGAAATATTAATATTTGAAACACCATTAATTACTTACAAGTTAATTATCATTTTTGGTATAAGTGTTAGTCTAATTGTACTGTCTTAAAAATTTTACACGCCATACAAACAAATACATTTTAATATATATGTATCAAATTTTGGGAGATTCAAAAGCTGTAGGCTCCATATAACTACTGTCTTTGCATGCTAAGCAAGATAATATTCAATGTTATTATAGAAATCTATGCATAGAGTACCTTTTGCATATTATCTTATTATTATTCATGCTCATAGTTTTAATTCGTTGTTTGTATTTAAAAATCAAGTAACTGCATTTTTATATTGCAATATAAATGCAGAAAACCATGTTAATATTCAAGGCCAAAATGATTATGTAACAGATCGTTCGATTCGAATATCGTATCAATATTGAGGCTGTAGCTGAAACAAAATCGACTGTCTTTTTCTGGTATATTGAGTGAAGAACATTTGTTTGTTGTGGCATGATTTTATGATTAGCAAGGCTGGCATATAACTGCATCAGTTCGAAGTCTATCGAAGAACTAGTAAATAAATTTATTAGTGAATTCAATTGATATTTCTATATGTTTCGATATAAAGTCGTTGTTCTAACAAAACAGATTAGTAAAATTAAACATTTGGACTTGATACGATAATCGCCTTGTCAGAAGTTTCACATGAGCCATGTTAGACATACATATATGTGTGGCAAAAACTATTGTTTTTTAGGAATTTAGTCAAAAAAAAAATTCTTTGATACATTAAGTTTCTTACTGAATACTAAGCCATCAACTTTCCTGATAAAAAATGGAAATAACTTAATCATTATTGATAAGAAATTATTTAATAAGTAAATAGTTAAAATTATATAATTATCAATAAAATATTGTGAATTTTATATCGAATGGAAAACACAACTACTGAGTTGTTTTTTCCAACATGCCCTTGTAGTATACAATGTCCCTTTTCAGCCAACTATTGTAAATTCATCAAATTTATTGAATGTCCTTTACTGGATAGTTGTAAATAAAAGAGATAGATAATAAAAAAAATAAGTTTCTTTGACTTTAACTAAAGTAGTTAGTTAAAGACGTTACTATGGCTCATGTCAAAATTGTTCTGATATTATCGTGGCGATCAACGTGTTAATGATGAAAAATTAATTTTCAAAACAGTGTAGGATTCGAATCATTTGACATTAACAATCACAAAATGTATGAAATAAATTGTACCGCAATGATTCTGAAGACTGAAACAAGGGAAAATATTTTACAAAACATAATTATTAACTTCCCGTAGGACAAGTTATAGTAATCGAGAAAAAATCGAAAATGAAAATTTTTATATATCTTTACGTTTCAGAGGTTTCTGAACATTTTGGCATACCTTAGAAAAAATTGATGTATGTGTATGTGTGTGTGTGTGTGTGTGCGGATACAAATTTTCGTCGACGATTTCGGGAACACGGTTCAACTGATTTCAATTATTCAAAAAACATTCGAATCCTATTCATAAGAAGACGTGCTGATTAGTTTTTGGCACAGGCAGGTCTAGCCGTTTCGAGGATACGGGGCAAAAAGTGCCAAAAACGATGACTCAGTTTTTAAGAGAACGGAGCGTCCGATTTTAATAATTCAAAAAACATTTTACTTGTATTGATAAGATGAAGAACTGATTAAATTTTTGGGAAGACAGGTCTAGCGGTTTCGGAGATATAGTAAAAAAAGTAAGAAAAATGGCGTTTGGTGGTCAAAAATGATCATTAGACATATGCACATCAAATTATCAGATATTTTATGGAGATTCCAATAATGTGTGTCAATTTTGTTTACCAAAATATTTCAAAATAAAAAAAATTAATCTTTTTTAAAAAATGTAATTTTTGGTACGGGAAGTTCCAGCAATTTGCCTTATGCCAAACACCACACCAATAAAGAGGTAACAAATGCAAATATTTACAAAACACAATTATTACCTGTTGATCGCCAAAGATAAACTTTTATTAACAAATACATTATTAAACTTTTTATATTATTAAAGTGACACTACTTACTAATTACAAGTGAAGTTGTTTTTAACGGTTTGTACGCCGTTAATTTGTAATTAGCACCAACATCCGGAAATTATAAACCACCTTTACTAATGTCACAGAACAACTAATTCGAAAGTTGAGAAGCATTCATTTTAAATATGATAAATGATTTTACAGTTTCATCGCTTATCTATTAAAACACTCACCTGTCCATTTTATCTTGATTGTTTGAGTTTTAAAAAAATATCACTTCGCGCCGCACAATGACAGCTAGCGATTCGTGCGCAACTTCGGATAATTCAATTGATAAAATTTTAAACAAGGAATTTAATTTAAACAAACACTTTATTAGGATATGAATTTATTATAAATTAATAATGAATTTGTTGTTGAATTAAAATCCCGACGGGAACACTCTATCACAGCACCTTGTTTGTTCGAACTGTCGACAGCGTGTAGCGTCGAGTTGTGGTCGTATGATATATTTAAATTACGGACGTGCAAATGTATGAGTGTGAATTGCGTTCGGCGGGTTAGGACAATGAGCCAATGAGCCAAACTCACACAAATATTCCGATTCGATATTAACATGACGGCAAGCGAAGATATCGTATATAATATAAGGAAACGAGATTTTGATCGATTCATTTTTATTTACAAACATTATGTTGATGTTTTCAACTTGCTTGCAACTAGGATGAAGTTTTACGCAGGCCGCATTTTGACATTTTACGAAAAAAACATACTTTTGTACGACTCAATAAATTTTTGGTTATATAATTATATGGTATATAGCATAAATAAACAAACAGTAATAGTATTTATGAACATATGAGCCGATGATTTTCAAAGTGACCTAAGTCATATTCATTTATCTTTTATCAAGTTGGCACTTTGAACATTCATAATTTATGCCGAACTGTCAAAAAAACTATTGGTGGCATCGTGTCTTAAGGCAAATTGCCGGAACTTCCCGTACCAAAAATTAATTTAAATTAATTTTTTTTAAACTTTGAAAAGATTAGATTTTGAGAAATTTTGAATTTTTGAAAAAATTTAACTTTTTGAAATAAAACTTTGGGTTTATTTATGAAAATATTTTTCTTTTTTATTTAAAACTTTTTTCTTTTAAAAACTGAGTTTACCGTTTTTGGCATTTTTTGAAAAAACTTTTTGGAATGCTACCTTGCTTTTGAACAACTAATCACTTTCAATACGAATCGAACGTTTTTTGAATTATTCAAATACTGAGTCCCGACGTCGACGAAAATTTGTATCCGCACACGCACACACATACATCCATTTTTTTTAAGGTATGCCAATATGTTCAGAAGCCTTTGAAACGTCAAAATATATGAAAATTTTCATTTTCGATTTTTTTGCGATTACTTTAATTTACCCTACGGGAAGTTAATAAATCGGTATCGAAGTTTGTCAATAAAATAATTATTTTAAGATTGATGATGTTTCATTTATTAACTAAAAAAAATTAATAAAAGCAAAACGAAACATCTTCAATCTGTGTAATTTTTAAACAAAATCTTAAATTCTTGGTCAAAGATTAATAGAATAGCACTTAATAGTCCATACGTTTTGACGAATATTTATATCATCATCGGAGGATATCAGATAATTCCAGTAAATCCATTCTTGTAAAAAGTCTTGTATTTTATATGCACACATTATTTGTGTTGCACTGCTCTTCCGAATAAGTATTAATTTCTTAAAATTTTGTTTTTTTTTGGCAAGTTAGTGTTATAAATGTTGATGAAGACGTAAAATATTATGTCAAAACGTCTGGACCATTAAGTGTTGAACACGGGGTATTCTAATATTGTCTAGGTCTAGGGTGTTATTCAATAAATCTTTGACGTCCACGTTTTTGTTTCAAAATATTTTAGTAATATTTGGGCATAGATAAACAAGTATAAAAGTGACATAGGGTCAGTTCCAAAGTTTCCAACCTGAGGGTCGCACCCATCAGGAGGGCGTGAAGCTGTTTTCAAGCTACTATTTTTGATAAAAAAAATTTGAAATGATCTAAAAAATCGAATAATTTTTTATGAATCATTTTTATGATATTGTATATTAATTGGTAATTAAATTATTATATCAGTTGAGTATTTATGATATTAGATTGTTAGAAAAATTAAAGAGGCGAAACATTTTTCTTAGATACAAGGGAGCGCGATACGAAAAGTTTGGATACAAGTAATTAATTTCAAATTAAATATGTAGGGTTAGCTAATTTTGATGTTAGGATATATGAATAAACTCGATATTTTAAATAAAAGGTCAAATACAAATATTATATTAATATTAGCATATCACAATGAACGTAGCAGTAATTATGGATTAATTAGTCATTGTTGTGAAAATTATTAATAAATTTTCAAGAATGCAGATTATTCGACGCATCCAAGGCAAAGTCAGAGTCTGCAATCAACACAAATTTCCTTTCTCTTATAAATTATTTTATTTAATTTGTTTATACCATAAAATTTTATATTTTATTTGCCTACATATACTTGTTCATTTCTAATTTAACTTTAACATTGATTAAGTCAGAATTTATCTGATATATAATAAATCTGGTTATATATTTTAATTTTTTTAAACAGTTTTATTAGCGCTTTGAAGATCGGTCAAACCAAAATTAGAATGTTTTGTAAAATTAATTAAATTTCTAAATTACTTTAATTTTTAATTGATAATTGGATGATTTAATAACTTTTAATTTGAAATATATCATGTAACAATATAATATTCTGATAAATCATGCTTGGTTAGTTACTACCTACATGGTTTATTATGTTTGATATCAATTTAATTTTGAGTAGTAATTATAATATTAAAAATATTACCAATAATAAATGTATATATATATATATATATATATATAATGAAGTTTGAAGAATGTTTCACTAATTAAGCAACTACACTCTTAGAAACAAACTATTTACAAGAGATAAAACCATTTCTTTAATTGGCTATCGAACGATATCAATGATTGATTTATTATTGACAAATTTAATTATAATTAGAAAATACTGCACCACTAAATCAAAAATAATTTTGCGAAATCTCAATATTATTTTTGTTTTTGTATTTGACGATATCTTTCTATGACGTTCGATCTATGGGAGGTCTTGATTGCAAAATATCTCGAAGTGCTGATGTATGAAGATTATTCTCTTGAGAAATCAGTTCGTTCAAAATAATATTAATTGGTAAAAGCAAGTACTGATGAGCTTTTATATATTCTATTTACGACAAGTGACTGTTTTTTTTAGTTTGATTAGTAATTTATTTAATTAGATATAAATCAATGGACAGCCCTATTTTGATAAAGTTCAGTGGAAAAGTTTTATATCACTCTGCATTCCCATAGCAACAAACTCTGTAAATTGCATTCAGCGAATAATCCACGTGGTGTTTGCTAATGTCAATTATCTATTACAAGATCGTACAAATGTTATTGCATATTCAATTGTAGTCAAGAACTGTGTGATGTATTTAATCCAAAAAGTTTACGCAAAATACATTTTATGATTAATTAACCAGACCCAAAAAATTAATATTTCTGGACTAATGGTTATAGAATTGTACAAAATTATACTCAACCGCTTGATCACAAGACGTCAAATGAAAATCATTCTTGAAAAACCTGATGTGTTTAATTTTTTAATTCCCGTAGGGTAAGTTATATAATAATCGCAAAAAAATCAAAAATGAAATTTTTTATATATCTTTACGTTTCAGAGGTTTCTGAACTCAGTTTTTAAGAGAACGAGGCGTCCGATTTTAATAATTAAATAAACATTTTACTTGTATTGACAAGATGAAGAACTGATTGAATTTTTGGGAAGACAGGTCCAGCGGTTATGGACTCTCAATAAAAATAAGTTAAAAAAATGTCATTTGGCGGTCAAAACTGTTTACGAGACGTATGTACATTAAATTATCAGATATTTTATAGAGATTTTAATAAAACATCTAATTTTTTTTACCTTTCTATGGGTTCCATAACATCGTTCGTCCACTATACTGCGACGCGGCGCTTACGCGCTTCCATATTTCGTCTTTATGCAGTTAAAGCAGCGAGATTGTTTTCGAAAAAAGTGTAAAATTTCCAAAATATTTCAAAATATTAAAAAAAATATTTTTTTCAAATAGTCTTTTTTTCCAAAAATTTAAAATTCCTTTTTTAAAAAGTTTAAAAAATTATTTTTATCTTTTTTAAAAAAAATTATTTTTGGTACGGTAAGTTCCAGTTCCAGTCATTTGCGCGATGACATACACCACTAGTTAACTTTGTATTTACATTACTTCCACCTGGTGTTTCTAGAAGGTAACCCAGAGGTTGACTATTCTCTTTTTTATAAGACTATCTTTGATATATTTCTAATAGTGAATATATATTGCAGCATGCACTTGATATCATGCTTGACATCTATAATTTAAATTGAAAATTTGATATCACTGCTGTTTGATATCAAGCTAGCTTAGGTGGTTATCGAACACGATTGTATACTATTCAAGCATTATTATTGTTGTAGGCGATATAAAAATTATTTCATTATAACAAAGTTACGATTATTATATACAACAACAGATGAACACACAAAGAGGAAAATATCATCATCATAATCTTTGTCCCTTGTTTCTCTTTATAACAATAATAAGGTTATTATTAAAAGACTAAATCATAGAGACCATTAATAATATTTTGTTTCATTACAGAAACTGACTCACTATACTAATAACATATTTCATACTTTTATTACCTGTATTATACGTTTTATTAATTTTTTTTAGAAAATATTTGAAAGGACACCTATGTATTACTGTTTGAATTATGAATTTGATCACTGCACTGTAAAAGCTTGAAGTAAACTAAATCGTTTTTACATCATGGAGATTTAGAGGATCGCATGACATTAGTTTAACCATGCGCGTTTTGCAATAGATGCACACGTGTCGACACTCATAACAAGCAATTAATTAGTTAAGTATAGTGCATTGCATTCTGAAATGAGTCAACAACTATTATATTGTTATTATTAATATATATATATATATATATATATATATATATTTATATATAATTGTGTGATATTGTCTACTTAACTGATGAAGCCTGCACTTTTTTGCGCAAGATTTTGATATTATAATATATAAATATTTTCATTTAGACAATCAGTAACTTGAATAATATTTTGATCTAGAGCAGTAATCAATACCAAAGTATTTAATTGATATTAAAACTAATAACAAAAACATATAATTAAATATAAATATATGTATATATATGTATATATATATATATATATATATATATATATATTTTATATAAAGCGAGAGGTTTTTCTTCAGATGGTGAAATAATATGATAAAATTGTTCTTGGGCATCCATCCAGTAATTACAAACATTGAGAGAAAATGTTTTATTCCAAACTGTGACATACTTGTTACACAAACACCAAGCTGACAACATGTTTCGTTTGGAATAAGCTTTTTTATAATAAAATATATTATTTATTTCCATTTTTATTTTAATTTTACAATTATTTAAAATTTATCATAACTCGACGTTTATCAATTTGTGTTTCATAATTTTTTCGTGCAATTTTCGTGCGTTTTTGTGTTTTTTTTTAAAATCATTTGTATGCACTGAAGTGGGGTCATCTAGTATATATGTAATATGAATACTATATACTCATAATACGTCAATATACGATTTACACGACAGCTGAAATCTCAATAACAATTACGATATCTTTTTAAGGACAAGGCATTGTAATTTTTAAGTAGTACTTTTAATCATAACTGAATATAATTTTAAACATATTACTATACAAAATAATTGATTATTAATTAATTCGCATCGGAGTATTTACATATAGGTGTGCTGCTAATCACTTGACTAAACGAAGGTGACGATGTCAATTCACTTTCGTCTAAATCAATAAATTCTTTTGTAAATCGAATTGTGTCCTGATCATAAAACGCTTCTGGTTGAGTATGGACATATTTGTGATCGTCTTTCGGTAAATCATCGCACATTTGTTTTACATTTTTTGCTGTAGTTTGTGAGTTATTTGCTATCGCATTACTATTCATAAGATTCGTTTTTACTTTTTCTGTAGCTAAATTAGATTCATATTCTGACCTAGAAATAGTAGAGGTACTTGATTTTTTATTACTCAGATCTTCAGGTTTAGATTGACTGCAAGAGATATTTGACTTATCTTTATTTTGTTTGAATAAACCAGATAATCTAGGAGTTTTGGCTTTCTGAATGGGAGTGTTTCTCTTCCTTGTAGAGTTATCAGAAATATTATGGGTTTTTATTTTATTTTCTGTGTGATACTTAGATGATGACGAAAATTTTGGTACAACCGGACTTCTGTATTTTAAACTATTTTCATTTGAATTATTTGTGGTTTTCGGAGTACTGTTATTGCTAGATTTGATTAAACTAGTACTAAAAGTCACTGACGATAATTGTGAAGAATTAGTTTGAATATTTCCCGAATTAGACAAAGTTGTAACTGGTAGTTTTGGTGATTGTGAATGATGTTTCTCCAATTTAAACACTGGTGAAATATTGGTGCATTTGGTTTGAGTTCCAGTTCCAGTTTGTGACACAATTTTTTCAGCAGAGGTTTGTCTATAACTTCCAAGTGTTGATGTGCTTTCAGTTTTTTGGGATATATTCTGGGAACATTTTGCTTGAAAACAAACATTCTCCCCGGACTTGTTTTGCATATTACTAAATCCGTCAACGCATTTTCTTTGCTGGGTTTTAGAAATATTTAATGGAGAAACGTTTACTGTTACACATTTAGACCCATCCCCAGAACTTTGCAAAGTATGAATACGGCCATATGAATCAGCTTCTATTTTACTTTTATTTTCAATTTCCAAAATTTGCTTTTCTATAATGGTAGACAATGAAGAGTCATTTGTAACAGATTTCTGATGCCACGGCGTATTCGGGGATTTGCCTTCGTTAGGAAAGCATTTTTTCTCAAAAGAATTTAATCTACATAATGGAATATTTTTCGTTTCAAATTCATTTTTATTTTGAGAAGAAACAATAGTGGTAATATTTTCTTTCATTGTGGGCTTATCATTTATTCCAGTCAAATGCATATATTTATCTTGTACTTTATCATATATCGGTGATACAGAACTTTCGGGGATTATATCTGAACTTCTATTAAATTTTCTAGAATCATCCGAAGAATATATAGGATTTGCCTGAGAATTCGATGTATATATTTTGTTTGGTTTTATTAAAAGTTGTTCTACAGGATCAATTTTTTCTGATGATCTATTTCTTATGTCTGAAGTTGTAAAATTCGCTGCACCAAAAATAGCAGCATTAGGAATTTCGCCCATGTGTAGTGAATTAAATTCCGTAAAATTTTGGTCATAAATTTCAAATGGATTTTGCGGCTCAATGTGTAAATTACTTTTTTGTATTTCAGACACTCTAGGAGGCGTCAAACCAAATATTTTATAGTTATCATCTTGACTAACCCCATTATCTTTTTCGCATTCCAAAACAAACGTATTATGGTGGATTTCTTTAGGATTAGATAACTGCATACAAGAATTATTAATATTATTTCGAAAAAAGGAACTGTTAATAACAACTGGAGAATAATCACTAATGTCGAATAAAGGTTTATCCATATTATCAGATAGTTTCTGAAAGTTGGTAGATGAATTATCATTGTATGCATTTTCATTCTGATTAAACAACATGTTTTCAGAAGGTTTATTGCTAATGTTGTCATCTACTAATATTGAATTTCCTTTTTTGTAATTATCAATATACTGCTGTTCTTTAAATGAACTCGCATATGAATGATTCATTATTTTGTTTATTTTGTCATAGTCGTTGACATTTGAACAAATACTAGGTAGGGTAATATTTTCAGGAATGTTAGTGTTCGCATAAGAATCTATTGAAATACAATTTAAACCCGTTTCTCTATTATCAAAATAATTTCTATTACTACGATCATCTATAACCTGTATTGGATCTGCGAATAAATTAATTTGACTTCGTGATGTGTCTGTTGCACTATTTAACTCCTGATAATCTGTTGTTGGTGTGGGAGTGGAAGTTTTCTGCATTTGGTAACCAGATGTTTCTAACATGATTGCTGCATTGTTTGCTTCATCTCTTGGAATATGTAAACCCGTTTTTCTATTGTCAAAATAATTTCTATTATCATGATCTATAACCTGTCTTGGATCTGCGAATAAATTAATGTGACTTCGCGATGTGTTTGTTGCACTATATAACTCCTGATAATCTGTTGTTGGTTTGGGAGTGGAAGTTTTTTGCATTTGGTAACCAGATGTTTCTAACATAATTGCCGAATTGTTTGCTTTACCTCTAGGAATATTTAAACCCGTTTCTCTTTCATCAGAATAATTTCTATTGTCCTGGTCATCTATATCCTGTCTTGGCATTGCAAATAAATCAATTTGACTTCGCGATGTGTCTGTTGCACTATATAGCTCCTGATATTCTGTTGTGGTTTGTTTAGGAGTGGAAGTTCTTTGCATTTGGTAACCAGATGTTTCTAACATGATTGCCGCATTGTTTGCTTCATCTCTTGGAATATTACTCAAAATACTTGTATCGCTTACCTGCATGTAAGAAGTCGATATAGTCTGGTTAGCCAAAAAATCTTGTTCCCCTGGCACTTGTAATTCAGTTGGTAGATTTGTTACTAGTGCTCCAGGATTGTCAAATAAGGTTTGTAGATCATTGACTATTTTCGAATTCTTTAAATAGTCAACAGCTGCTAAATTTTCGTTTTTGAATTTTGCAAGAAATTGTTTAACACCATCGTTTGTGGCATCAGGACTTTGTATTAACTCCACTAATTGGGCGCCAAAATCATATGCAACTTTACCAGCATCAAACTCGGGATTAGATTTGTAATGCTTCTCCTGAAAATTAGATATTATGTAGATAGACGTATAAACAATGTTGTTTGAGAAATGAAAAGTAATCATAAATCTACTTTACTTTTACTTCTCGCTGTTTCAAGTTTTTCAAGATTCGTGCAGCATTATCTGTGATACGCCTTGGTAAATTTGAAGCACCAGCCAATTTAATTCCATAGTCTTCAATACTGTTTTTTCCAGCCTTACAGTAGAAAAATATGTATTAGAAATTACGTGTAAGGTTTGTCATATTTATTTTGTTATTTAAGCTATAACCACAAAAAATTAGCGCTTTACCTTAACGATATGCGTGTATCTTAATGCGTCTCTACCGATGTTAGATTTTTCATCTATTGCTTCCAAGTGTAAACTAATTGAAACAGAAAGAAATTATAATCAATTGAAACAGAAAGAAATATTTGCATAAATATAATGTTTTTTAATATTATCATGTATATTAAAAAAATGCTTGATATGCCTGATACGAACTTTTTTACATTGAAGTATACATTTTCCAAATTTGTTAGTTCAGGAAAATGTGTCGTAAAAAACACAAATGGTTTTGGAAGAAATTTGAAACTTTTTTGACCAGAAATCTGGTGTACAGTTCTCAACATAATTTCTTCGCAAATTGCCCAAGACATAGCGCAACCTTCATCTTCTGAGGTTCCTCTAAAAATAAAAAAAACAAACAAACAAAATTTATTCAATAAGTTGAGAAATATTTTTCCAATTTTATTTAAATATCATTCTGCTTGATTTACCTGCACAATTCATCAATTATAATAAGACTGGTTCGTGTCATATGCTCGAGGATGTAGTTCATCTCAGTCATCTGGAATAAAATAGCATTTTAATGACAATTTTTGTAATATAATTCATTAATTATTACCTCTACTACATAACTTGAAGCATTCATTTCAATATTGTCTTCAAAGCCAAGCCTAGAAAATATTTTGTCGCAGATGCGCATGGTAGCTTTTTTGGCAGGAATGAAGCATCCAATCTGTAATAAGCAAAAAATTATATTAATTTTTGTTAATATTAAGTGGAATTAAATTTAATACTTTACCTGAAATAAAATTTGTAAGAGAGCTATTTGCCTAATGAAAGTACTTTTACCACTTGAGTTTGGTCCCGATATAATAAACATGTTGTAGAAATTAGTCGCTTTCTGAAATTACAAGAAAGAATAATGGTATTAAAGCAGTAATTTTCAAAATGAGCAGATGGCACAAATATTGTGCATTGAATTTATCTATAGGTAGGCCGAAACATTTTTTTATAATGTAACAGTTGAATGTAACAATTGAAGACATAATATTTCATTCAAGTTTAAAAATGAATTGAAGGTATCCTATTGATTGATTTTTAATTAAGCTTTTCAATTCATTTCCCAAAATTCAAAGTTAAAAAAATTATTGGAATAACTCTATTAGCTTATTATGTTTATTTACCTATGCCTAACAGTTTCATATATCGGTAAGTAATTTGGGAAATGTAATTTTTATGCGTTTATCATTTATAAAAATTGCATGATTGCACAGACTGTATCTGCTTTAATATAAGATATAATATATGAGCAAAAAATATGGGATTAATACTCACAATGGTGTTAGGAACTGGTGTGACAGAATGTAGATGTTCTAGCAATGGATGTATGCCATCTTCAATTTCAGTGAAATTACCAAAACTTGGTTTCACGTAATTTCGAGCTGAACTAGTTACAGCTAATGACTGCAAAACATCCAATTCGCTCAATAAATCGACTAAGCAGTAAAGATCTCCCATGTCAACACGTATTTTGTCCAATAGTTCCACTATTAACCTTGAAGAACACAAACAAAACTTTTAGCAAATTTTACTACATTTTTTTTAAACTTAATATTATCATATAAGCAGGGCCGGTCCTGAGGTCCATAGCGCCCGCATGCAACTTTTTTTCTAGCGCACCCCCCCCCCCCATATTAATTTTCACCGTTTTAAGAGTTTGTCATTGAAATTATATAAATATTTACATATTTTTTAAAAAATAATTTTTAATTATTCTGGATTTGGTGCATAAAAAATTATTTATAATCTAGAAGGGTATAAAATATATTGATTTTAAATTTATTTATTATTATCGATATCAATAAATAAAACTATATCTGTCATAATTTCACATATTAGTCATATTCAATATGTAGTAAATTGGTTAAGGATGTAAGTTCAACTACTATAGCAAAAGAATTAATATTTTTGTTAGATTAAAGTTATATAATTTAAGAAATGCATTTGAAAAATAGTATTTATTATTTTGATATAAAGATATCTAAATAATAAATACTATTTCTGAAATGCGTTTCTTAAATTCTATAACTTTAATTTAACAAAAATATTAAGTGAAATAAATAAATTAATTTTTAATTATTCTAGATTTAGTGCACAAAAAATTAGATATAATCTAAAAGCGTATAAAATATATTGATTTTTAATTTATTAAGAAAATCGAGGCGATTCGGGGGTTGATTATAATCAAGTATTATTTGAAATTTTCAATTATTTTTAACGTATGTGCAATATTGAAATTTAAAAAAACTAGCATTTCAAACATAACACTCGTATTTCATGTTGGATTTTTTGAATTTTAATTTAATTTAATTTTTCATCATTTACAATGTCCAAAATTGCGTCGTAAACTTCTCCTTATTGATATCGTAAGAGCCGTCATATCCAGAGTATCAGCTTGTTGTTTTAAAGTTAAATTTTTGACGTATTTTAGAAGTATTGTTAAAAAATCAGTAAAAAATGCAAAGAAATTACACATTTCTTGAAAAATATTGAAAAAAAACTTATTATATTTGATATGTATTATTTCTGTATTGTTAATAAGTATTAAATTTAGAAAATGGACACCACTAGGTATAAAACAAGCCTTAAGATTTTTGTTCCAAAGTAAATTTTGCTTCAATTTTTCATATTTGTTCCACGCATGTCTTTCAACATTCAAAGTTCAACAGATGCGAAACATTTGCAACAAAAGCAAAAGTTACAATTCAATTTCTCGGAATAAACAAGTCATTTTCTAAGCACTGACCCCCCATTTTTTATAATTTGTTTATATTTTTTAACAAGTTCCGATTCAACTAAATTAGCTCGCAATTTTTCGTCAATGATGCCCAACAATTAATTTAATCTTTCGCAGGTTTGCGCTTATGGGATTGAACACTAGATAATTTCTTTTTCGATTCCACGGTAACTTCAAACAAAGAAAAAATTGAATAAGTAGATTAAGCAATAAACAGAGCTGTTATTTACTAATTTGCAGAATTATTAATTGGTTAATTGTTTCTACTGATCACATTGCAAAATAAATATGCTTTTTGTGTCTCCGTATCTCTAGTTAAGTTAAATTATTTATTATAATTTATTAAGTATTCTAGATTTTAAATAAATAATTCTAGATTTTATATAAAAAATATAAATATGTATTATATTATAAATTTAATTTCCGAAACTCGTTTTGGCGCCCCCTAAGGCTTGCGCCCGCATTTTTTGCATGCATCGCATGCAAGGCAGGACCGGCCCTGCATATAAGTAATAAGTAATATCCTTACGAGTTACTCATGATTTGAATTTCCTTTTGTACTTCTCGTAGTTGATTATTACTTGCCATGATACTTATTGTAGTCATATGAATAGAATTATTATTTTTCTGCATCTGTAAAAAATTATAATATAAAAATATATTTAAGTAATATAATAACACATACACATTAAAAATATAATATTAATGAAAAATATTTTGCATTTAAATGATGAAAACATACTGTGAAATGTAACCGATCAACTTTTCTGTTATAAATAAAGCAAAATGAGAATACATGAAAAAATATGTGTGAATCATGATACACTGTTTGCTGTTTTTAAATTAAATTCTCAATTGTTTTCAATATAACCATTTAAAATAGTTATATTATATGTATAGTATATAAATGGAACCAACATTACTTAAAATCTGAAAATTATAATTTTAAAGTATATTTTCATGAACAGCAGAATAAATTTAAATGCAACATCTTACCGTTTCAAATTCTTTCGGAAGATCACTGAGATTCACTTTTTGGCCTTTCCTCAAATGCATAATAATATGGAAACCTCTTTCATTAGTATAATTCATTCTTAAATCAAGACTATGTGTTTCGGACAGTTTTCGTATCTCATCTGCAAAATCAATGATAAAAACAAGATGTTAAACCCTTAGATAATTTATAAGTAAATTTAAACTACCTTTTAAATCTTGTAATCTTTCAGAAAAAGCTTTCCGGGCTAGATCAAGCAGATTGTTAATACCACATTTAACAGCAAAACATCTTTGAATAAAACTGTTAAAATTGCTCCCAGCTTGTATATCATCAGCTATTACTGTGTTGATTTGTGTTAGCATAGCTTGCCAGATATTCTGATTTATCATCTTCAAAAGTAAAACATATAATTTCGAAAGTAGTTACATTGGAGGTAAATATAAATAAATTTGGTAACATTTTATTCTTAATTTATAGCAATTATAAACATCATTGATTATATCATATAATAAAGCCTTATTGAAATATTTAACATGTAAATTAAACTATTTGATGCATATATTTTATATGCATTCAATTAACATGTGAATTAAACTATTTGATGCATATATTTTATATGCATCAAATATTTCAATTCACATGCTATATATGTCTATAAGGCTGCAATTTCGTAACATATCGAATTAATATTAAAATAATAATTAATATATCATAAAATTTAATAAATTAAGTATTGTTTACTTACTTCTCGTGCAGTGACAAATATGTCAGCTTCACCAGTTTCCAAAGCCTTGTACAACGACGGCAGTAAACTCAATGTTCTCTTTAATTGCAATATAAGATTCATATAGGAATCGACAGGATCCATCATTTTGAATAGTGGAAGATTCCTGATATTGCATATTGTTAATAGCTTATGGATATCAATCATACTCTTCAAAATTGTCTAGAAAAATCCAACAGTTTATTATAAATATAATCTAAAATGCTTTGATCAATAACAGCTTATATAATCTTTTAATACGACTTTTCTTCGCTAATAATATTTCTAATGGTAATATAATATAATAGTAAATTCAAATTATTGTATATAATATACTGAAACATATACATGAAATTATAATAAATTCAAGAATATTTTAGACCGCATCTCACTTGAATATTTCCCATCATATATGGTTTACTGATCAACTCAGAAATTCCATTGTGTCTGGTCGTAATAGAGATTTTATTATTGAAGGGTTGCAAAATGTTTGCCCTAAGTCTTCTTGTGCCAGATTTTGTTACACAGTGATTGACCACTCCAAATAATGAAGCTTTCGTGTTCATTTGCTCCAAAGGTCAACTAATTCTAGGCGATAAGCAGTTTCAAAATCTAGAGGAAAAATGATATTATTTATAAGCATATTGATGAAAATAAGATAAACTAGTGGGGCGCATGGCATCGTGCCTTAAGGCAAAATGCTGGAACTTCCCGTACCAATTTTTTTTTTTAAAGATTAACATTTTTGAAAAAAATTTACTTTGAAAATATAGATTTTTGAGAAACTATAAATTTTTGACAAAAATTTACCTTTTTTTGAAAAAAAGTCTTTTTGAAGAAAAGTATATTTTGAAATATTTTGGAAATTCTGAACTTGTTTTCAAAGCAATCGTACTGCTTTAACTGCATAGAGACGAATTATCGAAGCGCGTAACCCATAGAAATGTAAACAAAATTTATACTTATTGTTAAAATGTCTATAAAATATCTGATAATTTGATGTGCATATGTCTAATGATCATTTTTGACCGCCAGATGGAATTTTTTTTTACTTTTTTCACTAGATCTCCGAAACCGCTAGACTTGCCTTCATGAAAATTTGATCAGTTCTTCATCTTGTTAATACAAGTAAAATGTTTGTTGAATTATTCAAATCGAACGCTCCGTTCTCTTAAAAAATGAGTTACGTTTTTCGCACTTTTTGCCCCATATCTTTGGAACGGCTAAACCTGCCTTCGCCGAAAACTAATCAGCACGTCTCCTTATCAATACGAATCGAATGTTTTTTGAATTATTCAAATCGCTTCATCCGTGTTCCCGAAATCGTCGACGAAAACTTGTATCCGCACACACATACACACACGCACACACACACATATTAGTATACCAAAATATTCAGAAACCTCTGAAACGGTATAAAGATATAAAAAAAATTTCATTTTCGATTTTTTTGCGATTACTATAACTTACCCTACGGGAAGATAATAATAATCAAAGATTGCGTTCTGAATATTTTATCGGTTTAAATAATTTGAATATTTTTTTTCTCATTTTCTAATTCTAAAATTTATATTAGATATTAAAAATAAATGATTAAAATTATTCTGATTACCTATGAGTGCACAAAAGTCCGCATTTTTATATTCTATTCTCATCGTTTTTGGTGAATAAATAATATTATTGCGTTTTTCAATAGTTACTAATAATGCAGCTGCTGCACATAAAGTGTAAAATCTAAAAATATTAAATAAATATTAGTGTTCTTTCAATTACAATATCTTATAATAATCTTACTTTTCGTTTATGATCTGCTTGACACTGTTGAAATTTTTGGCGCACAATTTATTGATGTAAGCTTTTCCATTTAAATCGTTAAATAATTTTCGCAACGTAGAAGTTATCATTATATTTGGAAATCTATATCGAATGCAGTTGAAAATTCTAGACTCCGCATCTTCACAAATCGTTGCAGGTAGAAGAATCTGCAAAAGAATTGGTCATAAATCAACTCGAGTTTTTAAAACATTAGAATGATAACTTATTTTATACTAATTCTAAAGAGAAATCTGATGAATTTGCATACTTCATTTGGATTCAGAACATTAATGATCATCAGTGTTCCAATGTAGGAATTGCAGTCCGTCAATTGGCACAACGACAAAGAAGGACTAAATATATCAATAGAAGCCATACCCACTTCACCTCTGGCAGCAGCTCGTCCTTCAGTTATTGCTAAAATGGCAAAATACATAAGAAGCTTGAAAAATACTTTTTTTTACCAATCCATTATGATGATGAGAAAGGATAGAAATCGCACCTAAAATGACGTAGCTACAATCTTGTGTGCTCGAGCTCACACCAGATCGGCCTGTTTGGCCGGTTCGCTGATCAGATGAAGAACTGCAGAAATATTTATACTTTAAAAACATTTTGATTGTTTTATAAACATAATTCTAGTAATTTGACGGCTGGTGATACAATTTTTCAACTAACAAATATTTAAATGACAAACCTTTGTCCGCGAATTCTGTCTCTTGGTGTTTCTAGCCTCGAACTATCAGAAAAACTGATAGTATTTACAGAACCTGTAGTAAAAAAGAAGTTCTTCAATTTGAAAGTTAAAATCTTTATGTGCGAAATTGAGTACAATTGTACTTAAGTTCCTCAAGTAAAAATAACAAAAAATATTTATTTGTTATAGATTTAATACAAATAATATGCTCATAATGATATGCTCACGTTATTATTCTTAACAATTTAAAACTAATCCTTACAGTTTTTCGAGCAATTTGTTTATGACTGTTTCACTATTACATGCTTAAGGTATCTTCAAATTAAAAATATCTTCATCAAATTTGCACAATTTTTCATAGTATAAAAATGTGATTATACTTATTAAGCTTAGATTCTTTATATAATAGTTATAGCTCTAAAGAAAGTCACATTTTAAAGTCATATTTTTTTGCAATTACTAATCAACTGTCATCGTTTTATTTATACTCCATGTTACGTATACAAGGGTCGGTATTATGCATCAAGATAATCAGATTATCACTGATGATTAATCACATTTCTTTCATAAAATCTAATTAGAGCTACTTAAAATTATATTTCAGAAATTATTACTTACTGGGTAGAACTGGAAACGGCTTTTTAAAAACACCCTTTCCACTTGATCGTCCATCTTTGATAAAACCTAATTCTTTTCTCACATTCATTTTTATTTTTACGTTAATGAAATCTTTCTTACTTATATTAGTATTGCAAGCGCTTTTTAATATGTTAATTATAAATAAAGCAATAATTATTAAATTGTATAAATAATTATCAGAAGGTTCGTGAAAAAACTCGCCAATTGTCAGTTATTAATTTTTTGCTTTTTTGGTTCACTTCCTATTCTATCTGATGTGAACTTGTTGCATGTAGATATGTACTACCAATATAATTTCCGAAAATGCGCACGAAAATATTTAAATTTAAATTAAAACATTCAAATTATTCATGTACAATAAGTTTATACTCATAAAATCTGTACGTATGCAATATTTGAATCCAAATTTATGTAAGAAATTATTCTTTATTTAATTGATTGTCTGAAAATTTTAGCAACAAGTGGTTTCTGCCATATTAGTAAAAGTATAGCAGTGCATGATAAGCAAAACATTTCAATAAGATGACTTCTTTTTAGTTATGTGTTGAATAGTATTTAAATGCTTTATTCTAATGGCAGATCAGCGATGTAGCATTCATCTAAAATATATATTATTTAATAAAATATGCAAACATTTAAAGCTAAAAATGTTAATTGTTCAAGTCTACATAAGCAAAAGAACAAATATTACACAATAAAGAATTATATTTAACTTTTTATTTATTACTATTGGTTGATTTGATATATTTATTTATCAAATACCTTGCTTATTGTTCATTGGTATTTATATTTATAAAAATTAGTATACAGATATCTGTATTTTTGATTTAAATGATCAATCAAAAGTGAATCGTAGACAAGCCTTTTATTTTACTTACAATTTAACATATGCATATAAGAATTGGGTAAGATACAAGTATATGAATAAGTTTATAATATATATTAAAAATATTTGCAATTATGCAATAACGCTTGAAAGCAATAGCTCAAACAAACATATGGAATGTTATATGTCAATTATTTACAAGAATTTTTATTAACTTTTTCTTTCATCTCATTATCCACAATTAATAAGTACAATGATAAACTCAATGGCACAAACAGTACTGTTAAATTACACATTTGATACAAAAAATATTTTTAATAGTAATTTTGACTAGTTTACAATCCACTTATAAAATGTACATAATGTATTACAATATGATTTTGTGATTACAATAATTGACATAGAAAGCCTTATATAAAAAATAATTTTTGTATAAAATTTAACTATAGTAGCAAAAATAAATACTTTTAATTGTAATAATTTATGCTTCATTATTTTCGCAATTAAGGCACATGAAACAAATTTTAAATAAGTATCATTCAATAGGCAACATACAAAATAAATTAATTTATTTTTATAATTGTAAAAATGCTCTTTTTTGTGCACATTATTTTAAACATTATAATTTAATAATGGAAAGTTATATTATTAAAATAATTTAAGTACGGCTCAAATAATATAAATTAATAACAAATGATTTCTTATCTTAGAGCTAATGTAAGTACTATGAAAAAATGCATATGGCATCTCAGGTTAGAATTAAACTAAATGCACATGCAACGTAATTACTTTTCCATTATCACTTTAATGCACCCATTTAAAGGCACTTATATGCTAACACTATCATAATACGAATAATACAAATTCAATGACATTTATATGGCTAGTGTTGATACATATTTTATAATTATTATAATAAAAATATCTGATACTCATTTCTCGATATGAAATGATTTTTGTTGATTATAGTATCATAATTAAAATATTACAAAACTAAAATTGACACGATTAGCAAACTGAATCAATTTTAGAAGTTTCTTTTTAAATCCAAAATGTAATTTTATGTAAAGCTTAATAAATAATTTTAAAAATATAATTATCTTAATATATAACAATATATGTATAGCTTCCAATCACAATCATCATGATAAAAAATTAACACATTAAAATATTTTTTAAAGCACCATAAAATTCCATTAAAAACCTATGATTGAAAAGCTAATTTAAAATAAAATATTAAAACAATATACAATTATTATACAAAATGAGCTATAAATACAATATTTAATGATCTTTCCCATTGCTATTTTGGAAACTAGGAAGTTGCAATTCAATACTTTGTCCTGTATGTTTAAATGTTGGTGTTTGTACGTTAGGTGAAATACTTGTGTATAATGTTTTTGTCTTATTACCTAACATGCAAGGAAAGCTTTGTTGAATATTCACTCTTAATTCTTGACCAGTTAATCTGTAAATAAGAGAATATTTTATTATTGAAATAAAACTTAAGAAATATAATATACATTTGATGCTCTTTATCGCTTACTTGGAATATCTGTTACATAAAACTCCTACTAATTCTCCAACACGATCCTCTGGATATAATTTAGTTCCAGGCGTCATACTATTAATATTTGTCATCGAATAGTCATAGTTTCCATTTACAGCTCCTAATGATGACATTGGTGATGTAGCCATTGGCAACAAGCATACAACGAGATCATTTCCAAGTGGAGAATGTATTACCACCAATTGATCAGGGCCATTAGTCACAGACACGCTTGCAATCTGTTGGAACAATAAGATTGTTAAAGATTATTATTTTTAAATATTATATTATAAATAATTAATTAGACATTTGAATGATAAAACTATTGAAATAAGAATAATTAAAATCAATTTTTCGATTATTAGTTCCTAATTCTAAGACAGTATTCATCAAAATTAAATTTATTGTACATTACATTTTGAATTGGCACTGGTTTTTTCATTGATTTGAACTTTACTGCGTCAATTTTGTAAAATGAATTATCTGTGACTAGTAACACACGATCAGCACTTTTATTGAATCTGAAATGTAAAACATCAAATTGTTAGACACCCAAGTATGAGTCTAGTGCGAAATTATCAAATGTGCAGAAAATTTACCTATTGAATTTGCGGACGGTGCAAGAGAACATTACTGTTGAAAATCGGTCTGTGTTCTTTAAATTATGTACGGTTGCATTGTATAAATTATAAACTGGATTCTCATTAAGATTGGTCATGTAATCACCAAGCCATCTTCGATTTTGACCCCATTCTGCTCGTTTATTTTTCAAAACTGAAGCTGCAGCCACTTTTATTCTTAATTGAGGCCATTCTTCCTTCGGTACGCAGCTTAGAATCTTATACGATCGCCACCTTGTAAGGAATATTACAAATTTGTTACAAAAGTTAAAATCGACATTAAAAAAAAACTCACGATAAAATATTAAGTTAATATTTTATGTTATTGTAATTACCTCTGGTAAATTTTTCTCAAAGGCTCTTCAATGCCCTTGAGAGGTGGTTTTGGCCAAACAATGCTTTTTCCATAATCACGCATTCTTTCGGCATGTTGGAACTTTTGATTCATTTCGCTTACATAACTACGCAGTTTGTACCTCCTAAAATTTTAATAAAAAATTTTAAACTTCAAGTATATAAGAACTAATGATAAGAAAAACTTTTATAGTTTATTATTCCACCTGTAGAATTTGATAATTGCATGAGCCGCTTTCATACGTTTATATTGTTCTCTGCAAATGTATCCTCGAATTTGCTTCTGAATCAGAATTATTATTCCTGGCATCATTTCATTGCGAGCTTTTTCTAATGCTAATAGTGTTTTTGGTGACCTTTCGTATATTGAAAAAAAATTAATAACCAATGATTTCATAGGCAAAATTAAACAATAATAATATTTTTTGTCTAATGTGATGAGGTACCTAATAAATATTTTGGTATGTCCATATTTCACGTCCTTTCCAAAACCTTTCTGTTCCAGCAGAACACGAGTGCCGTCTTTATCATTACCATTACGGAAATTAGGCCATGTGTATTCAGAGATCATCTTGTATCTAAAATATAATTTATTAATTTCATGAAATTTCAGTACATTATTATTATATAATTTAAGCAAAACTGGTATTAACCGTTTTAGGAATCGATCGTATCTCTGCCTGTATGCAAATCCGGCGCGACGTACTCTTACGTTCTCAACGAGACCCAAATATGAAACCTTGAAAAACATTTTTTTAAGTATAACTATACTACTAATAATATTTTTTTATCATTTTAAATAAATACAATAACTACTGTATACCTGATGTTTGCATCGTTCGTCATCAAATATAGTCGGACTTTTTATGTCATTTGGTTTAATGCATCGAACGTAAAATGGTTCTTTTGAACTTAAAGTTTCGACCAAAGCTAACATTGAATTGCAGAAGAGTGTTCCGGCAGTCTTCGGCCTTTTGGTTGTCTAAATAATCAATACATTCACAAGATTATTAGTAGTTCTATATAAGCAAAATTTAAAATGATTTAAATTATTCTTACTTTGGTGATGTCCAATGCTCCTTCAGGCCACATATTTTTAATTATAGGATCTGAAGAATTATACAGCAATCTTTTGAAATCTTGAAACAGAGTATCCTTGTTCTTATCTAAGAATCCTTTTATGCTGTATATCACATCACCTGCATAATGGCTAAAAAATATGTAAATCAAATTAATAAATATGTATAATTAAAGTTTTATAGAAATAACTTAAGACGATTGATTTTCATTAGTACAATTATGCAATACATACGTTATTCTAAAATGTTCTTTGTGTTTTAATTGTTTATCCATAGGTTTAAGTTGTCTACTCGAATAATGGGCATGTACGCTTAATTTTTTATCCATCGCTTCCAAGAGCATTTCGTCAGTAACTTTCCTACATTCAAGCAAGCTTCGTCCAAAATTGCTATTACGCCAACATGAGGTTGTTCAACCAGGTCACAAATCACCTAAAATAGTGAAAATATATTGATTCGAAAATAATGCATATCATTATATGATACAGGTATAATAAAAAACGTCTGGTATCTAAATGTTTATTATAAAACCTTGGTCATCAAAAGCACTTGAAGTTAAAAAAATCATCATAATACATCATCAACTTCTATCTAATTGCATATGTTGTTACTGAATTACTTATCAAATTTCACATGATTACTTAGATCAAAATAGAGTTTAAACATTTGTAATATGGTCTGATAAAATTGAAATCTGAAAAAATGAATTATTTTCTAACTGTATATCTTATCTTATTTTGTTGCTTTAGTATATCAGTAAAGAATTGTTATAGATTTGTAGTCGTGATCTATTATTTTTAGACAAAATTATAGACATTATTACATTTATAATAGGTGCCACATATAGTAAAAAAGAATATCGAGCACTTTCAGAAACTCGAAACTAGTTTAAACTCCAACACAAACTAAAAAAACATTATACAAACCTTATTATTGAAGTAATCAATATTTTTCCATTCGATTCCTTCCCTTCTATACTCTTCTTGCTCTTGTTTAAGAACCAACTCTAAAATATTAAAAAAATATAAATGATATTAAGGACAATCAGAACTACTTGTTAGAGTATAATTGTTACTCACCTATAAAACAGTTGCTGCAATTTTTCATTACAATAATTAATACAAAACTGTTCGAAACTGTTATTGTCAAAGATCTCAAATCCGTAATATCAGAACCCCAATAACACGATTGTATCGAGTTTCTACATTTTGGGAAACTTGAATAACATTATTTATTTTTCAACAATCCAAGAATAATTAACATATATAGCTTTAGCCAAGGCATCTCGTCCGTATTCGGCTTCTGATAAGTTGTGATTTTTGCGCATAACATCACCTCTGGCAGCGATTACGCGCTGAGTTAGGGCTTCGTTCAATTCACGGTCCGTCACTTTTAGTAAGGTTGAGACTAGTTCATTTGCTTTTTATCAGATATTACTATTTTGTCTTGGTCGGCAGCAAAGATACGTTTCCCTAAAATAAACTCAAATTATAATACAAATTCATGAAAAATACAATTTAACAATGTTGTCATGTATATTGTTGTTCCAAGTAATTGTAAGTATTTTGTACAAACCAGATGCAAAATTGCAGCAACAATTCTCCATGCAGTATCACATTCGTCACCGAAAAACCTAGTGTTTTCATTCCATTACAAGTGGTTTTAAAATCACTTTTGTCCATTTATTGAATCGACATTGGACGCGCTGCCCTGAGAAGTGTAGTGATATAAGGCAGGATCTCTTGATAGATTATACTTTTTCAAATCAGATTCGACTGATCCTTTTATTAACTGAAAAAAGATCAAGTCACTTTAAAATATGAATCAACATTTACAAAGCTAGACTAGATATTAGATGGTAAACCAGGGATTTCCAACCTTTTTTGCACACCCCCGCTCCAATAAAATTATTGTTGCGCCCCCCCTTAATTTTTTCAACTATTCAATTTCATAAGTACTCAACTGATATTATCAGACTAAAATTATCATGCAATATTATGTAAAACTAGTGGGTGTATGGCATCGTGCCTTAAGGCAAATTGCTGGAACTTCCCGTACCGTAACAAAATGTTCGAGGAATACTGAATGTTTTCAAATAGATTATTATAATATTGTAATTGTATTGTAATATAAACAATGTAATTATTTTCGATATACAAAAAAACTAAAAAAAAAAAAAAAAATACATTTTTTTTTTCAAAATCAATTATTTTCTTAAGACAAGCAGAAAGTTCTTTGAATCATTTAAATCGGACGCTTAGTTCTCTCAAAAACTGCCATTTTTTACATATTTAACTCCGTATCTTCAAAATGGCTGGGTCTGCCTTTGCCAAAAACTAATAAACACTTCTCCCAATCATTACTAATTGAATGTTTTAGATCATTCAAATCGGATACTCCGTTCTCTCAAAAAGTCGATTTCTATTTTCTGCACTCGTTGCTCCGTATCTCCGAAACGGCTAGACCTGCCTTCGCCAAAAACTAATCAGCTCTTTTTCCTATCAATAGGAATCGAATGTTTTTTGAACCATTCAAATCGGTTGATCCGTGCGCCCGATAACGTGACTGAAAATTTGTATCCATACATACATACACACACACACGCACACACACACACATCCATTTTTTCTGAGGTATGCCAAAATGTTCAGAAACCTTCAAAACGTCGAGAAATGTAAAAATTTTCAATTCCGATTTTCGGCCCATTACAATAACTTACCCTACGGGTAGTTCAAAATATGCATAAAAACGAATTATTTTTTTGTATTTTTGTATGATTTAAAAAAATAGTTCATTTTTGAAAATAGTATTTTGGAGCAGGGTAGGCGCCCCAGCTTATAGAGTCAGGCCCCCTTATAAGAGGGTGAGCGCCCTACAGGTTGGAAACGGAGGTGTTAATCCATACCTGATAAAAGCTGTGAAAGTTTCTTTCTCCTGCTTGTTGCTGAATAACTCGAGATTTTTCAAGCAAGTAGTTTGTGATGTGACCACCGACTGGATCGCCTTTAAAATCAAAACTGATATCCATATATTTTCCAAATCTGGATGAATTATCGTTGCGGTTAGTTTTGGCATTTCCGAATGTTTCCAAAATTGAATTTGACTGAATTAACACATTCTTTACCCTAAAAAGAATTAACTTTAGGTATTGATTTATCGGTAAATTCATGATGAAAACCATATAAAGTTTATATATTACATTATATATAGAATTTATATTAAAAACCTACCTTTCGATTTCCGCTTGTTGCCCCTGATTAGTTACTGCTGCAATGTACTTCATAATAATTTTGGAGGCTTCTGTTTTACCAGAACCTGATTCTCCGCTGATTACAATGCAGGTGTCCGTTTCCTTCTGCTTCAGAGTCTTGTAAGCGCTATCTGCTATCGCAAAATGTGGGGAGGATTTTCGAACAACTCGCGCCCTAAAATTAATTTTATTTTTATTAGCTTTGTAGATATTCTTTAAGACAATGACACTTAAAATTGGTTAATAAATAAAAACACAAAGGTTGTATTGCCATACAATAATGTCTGTAGAACACAGCAATTCTATTAAAAATGCCAGGGTATTCTTATGAAGAATAAAGACAAGAACATGAAATCAGAACAACATATTTCTAAGACAAAAATTCGTACGGTTTTTTAATTTGATGCATTGGAGGAAAGTTGAAAGCCATATCTGATATTAGCTATAAAATTGTAAATTCATAGAAAAACCAGTTCATTACAAAATTCTAACTGAACTATCAATTATGATATAGAATGTGTACTTACAGACAGAAAAAATATTCATTCACAACATAACAATTAAAATAGAGAAATGCCAATTAATACAAAAAATGAAATATAACTGAATTAAAATAAGTACTACAATAGAGATAAATTAATTAAATTAATTAATAAAAATTAAATATGAACACTCTAGACAACACAGAAATGTTCACATTGGACATAATAGAAAGAAGAATTAAGGGCAAATGTCATATGGAGCGCATGAAAAATATATAATAAACTGCCAATCAATATTAAGATGACCAGTGATGACAATAACTTCAAAAGGAAAATAAATAAATATTATAAAGAATTGAAGACGAAAAAGATTAAAGAGATATTTAAAGATATTTTAATATAGGGCTAATTAATGTATAATGAAATAAATGATATGTATATAAAAATATAATTTGTTTCATAATCTCTTATACCGGGCACCCTTGCCTGACTGAGATATGAAAATAATATATCGATTAAAAAAATCTTTGATATTATCGTGAATTCCAAGGCATTTAATAATGCATAAGTTTGTATGCGTACAAACTTAATACAAAATATTATACTCTTCAAAATTCAAATAAGTACTGAAATCTTATATAAGTTTGGTTAATATAAAGTTATTGATTGAAATGAGAAAGTAGAAGGAAAATGTAGACTGATTGAATTCAAGATAATTGGTTTCAAACCAACTGAATTTCGCTTCAGGTTAAAATGTTAAAGTATTAGATATAGCTTTAGGCGCAACTGTGAAAGCATAAAATTCAATACCAAACGTTCAATCTTATTTACCATGAAATTCGTCAAAAATTTTACATTTTAGTATTATTTATCGTTGCTAAATTTAACCATGCCAAATGCAGAAGACAAATTCAGAAAGAACAATAATATTCAAGATGTTTATTTATCTTGTTTCTTTTGGCAATGAGCATTTAAATATACCTTTGTATTGTGTGACGTAGTTTGCTCCATATATGTTCATGGGCCGGTAAGGATTGACCGAAACACATACTTCGCCAATATAGGTGTAAACATTTGCGTGCTGGTATCTGAAATAAAATAAATTAATTAATTATCTAAATATCTTAATAACTGATATAAAAATATACAAAAAAAAATTATGAAAATTATAACAAGTAGAGGCATATTAAAATTAATATTTTGAAAGTTGCAAAGTAATAATCTTCTTATAGAGTCTGGGATAAAAAAAAATATATATATAATCAAAAACCATATGAAATTAGACAAATATCCAATCCAGCAATGCAATTAATAAAAAAAAATGCTCCAACCAGAAGGCTCAAAAAATGGCCACAAGACCTACTAACTTTTAATTAAAGCACTGTTTCTTTTACTCCTCACTGGAACACAGATTATTATATGGGAATCTCCTCACTGGAAGAGATCTCTAAATGACATTTTATTGGATCACTTAATGAATCATAAAAATTTGTATTTCTGATTGTCTATAATGAATAAAAAAATTATATAATTAAAAGCTTCTCGCTGGATGCATTATTGATTTTTTTTAGGTTCTTGAGATTCATACAATATGATATATAAAGCTACTATTCATTTTTTATTTATTGGCCTCCGATGAACATTTAGCCATACTATTCATTATTTATCTGTATTCAAAATATATTAGACAAAAATCATTCAGGATAAAATTTTACATCTTACGATGTAATTGGATCTCGATGACAATTGAATTTTCATCATCGAGATGAAATAATTCTTCATCTTACAGCTCTATATAAATAAATTACCCATATAAACCTACTATGTCTATGATATGGAAAAGCCATATCTTGTTCAAAGCTGCCATTAAAAGGGCCCAAAAATAATTCATTTCAACACGAGCCTATCATAGTCGATAAAATGAAGATTATCATAAATTTAGAAATAAAATAGAAGTTTTAATTCCTGGAATATTTCAAGAACATCTAAAAATCTAATGACTAGATTTAGGGCTTATAAATTACATGAAGATATAAATTATATAACATCAAAAATACAATGATTTTTATTACTATCTAGAAAGCGTAATCCTCCAAGTGCAAGTTAACGAAATGATAGCGACGATAATTTTCCAAAAACCGGTTCGATGAGATCATCACTTTTTATTTCAGTTTGCTATATTTCTTGTTCTCTGATGAAATTCAATAATCTTTATGAGTTATATCTTAA
>NW_020536999.1:54527600-54548754 GCF_003426905.1 Ctenocephalides felis | reverse complement strand
TTGAGAGATATATGGTATTTTTATTGCTGTATATAAACTGTGGATCAGGAGTAATGAATATTTTGAAACATTTGATATATGTATATATTTCAAGCCTATATATTTATATATCATTACAAATACATTTTTATTATAAGGAAAAATAAGAGTACATTTACGAAAACTTATAAGAGAAGTTTTACCAAACAAAAATTATAAAGCTGAACATGTGAATAACGAATCACATTTTACAAAGAGAAATAATAATTTTGAAGTGTATATGTTTGGTTAATTATTATTTTGAAACATTAACAATAAATAATTATATATTGCTTGAATTAGTTATTGTTTATTTGTGACCAAATATTTGACTTCGTACCTATTGCATTTTATATTTAAAACACATACAGTATTTGTCTACACAGTATCATAATTTCTGCGCCAGATTGATTATCATATGTTAAATTTAGCAGAAAATTTAAAAATAATATATTAATATGTTTATGAATAATCGCTTTTAATATAATAATAAACATAGAACTACGAGTTTGTTGTGTAAGTTATTACGCCGCGATACAAAGCAATATCTTAACAAAGAATTGTTTTTACTTGCAGCAATATTAGGGGTTAAATACTTATAAATTATTTTTTTTTTTAATTTAAACAAAAAAAATGAAACAAGTGCCTTTGGTGCCTGACAACTATTAAAAAATTTTGTAATTGCAAAGTCATTTGAATTGAATTAACAGTTTTACTTGTTATCGATTTCTGGGCAGATGTAAATAATCATAAATAAACATAATCTTATAAATGATTAAAACTGTATTACAAAACCAACTGTATAATACTAATTTGCTTTTAAATAAATAAATAAAAAAATCATTTTTTAAATCAAAATATGTAAAATTAAATTTGAATTCTCTGCGTATCAGTAAGGATCAGGTCCGAACAAAAACTAGTCCCGGGTTCGATCCCAACCTCGGTCAGGCTAGATATCAAGCAGTTTGATATCAAATTTTCACTGGGGGTTGTAAATCTAAATATAAACTAAGGGAAATTTGCTTCATATGTCTAATATATAGCACATGGTAATAAAACCGACGGGAGTTTAACCACTGAGTTGTAGTCTTGTTGAGAATACTATTATGATTACTTATAAATTAGCAATCACAGCTCAAAGGACAATTAGTTCTGATCGCTGTTTTAAAAAAAAATTCTAAGAAATTTTTAAACGTTTTGAAAACAGTGGTATAGAGTCGCTTTGTGTCGAATTTAATATGTAAAACTGCAATTATAAAAAAAAGTATAATACTGTAGTTCTTAAAAAAACACAGACGAATCATATACTCGTATACGAGTATATACTTTTCAACTGGAAAGATGATTATTCGGAATATGTTGTATATCAAAAAAGAACAATAAAATAATAAAAATATACATATTAGAAATCCAATAAAATATCCAGAAAGATACGTGCTATATTTTTATACCTAAAATATACAATGGCTTCTAATATAAAATAAAAAATAAATTGTTAGATTAGGTTTTAAGTTTCCAACAATATTTAACTTTGCAACTATATGTTCTTTTAAAAAACATATAGTTGCAAAGTTTTGATGTTTATTATAAAATGTTTTGATATTTTTTATTTTTACTTTTTTATAATAAATATCAAAACATACTGCCAAGCATCCGCAGAAGAAAATTCTTATGAAAAAACATAAGTGCAGCGGATCAGCGTATGAAATATCATTCGTTGAGAAATTATTATTAAATTTTTGTATTTTAAGAGCAATGAATAAAAATGAAACGAGCAAAAATAGTCCAATGCACATTTTCGATTTAATTTAATCCCAATTTAATTGATTTTATTGAAGTGTGGATAATATTATGATTGTTTTCCGAGCTGTATTATATTGTATTATATGTGAGCAACTATATGTTATCGCTGGTAATAAAAAAGAAATTAATAAGCGTTTTGCTACGCAGCTTGTAAACTATTATTGAATTTATAATATGTATTTTTATTATTTGAAATTCACAAATAGTGTCAGCGAGATTTGTACTGCTAGAAAACTACAAATATTATTTCATATTTCAAATGATTATTATTCTTTTTTTATTATATTCATTTTGATGTAAATTATTTGACCAACATAATCTGCAAATTATGTACAAATTATAAAATTGTCCAGCCTATATTTATCACAGCACTTAAAGGAATTCAGATAGTTTTTTGCCGTACAGATAATAACGAAGAAACATTTGCTGTTCTATATCATAGACATGATTTAAAAATTTATCACAAAAGATAGTATAAATCTCTATTCTATTACGACTGAGTTCAGTTCGATAGCTATATATCAGAACAGAATATGTAATTATAAACATTTTATTGATTATGCTATTTTGATCCACACAATCAGAAAAAAACCTAATTAAAGTATATAATTTGAAACAAAAAACTATCGACTTGGTAAGAAATTAGAGTATTACAACAATGAATATATTAATTTTAAGCCAATCTTAAAGCGTATCCAGGCTAAAATTTAAATACTGTATTACTAATATAGTCATTAGTAATACTATGGGACATGTGGGTTTAAGTACGAAGGCAGTGCAGTTTTATTTGAATAAAAATGAGCTTGCACTTACATTCATAACTCGAATACATATAGAAAGACAGATAATAATAATTAGAAGAAAAATAATGACAACAAAACAAAAACAAATGAAACAGTGGCGTAGAAGTCGAGCATGGCAAGGTAAAAAGATATACCTTGTATTAAATACAATGTAGGTTATATTAAAATCTATAAAATTATTAAAATAAATGAAAGTGTTCTGTAATATAATAATTAACAAAAAATTTTCCTATCCTCCTTTTCTTCTGAACTTAAGAATCCTATGAGCTGCTGTGATAAATATTCCCCTTTTAAGTAGATTTTAACCAACGGTTGGCCAAAGTAAATTTGATTATATATTTTTAACTTTATACATAAATGCCAAAAAAGTGGTATTTTCACTAGTAAACATGTTTTATACTTATATTTTTAAGTAAAAATCGATATTACTGCGTATAAAGCGTGTATCGAATCAGGAACATTCGGTTGCAAAGCCAAAGCTCTACCATTGCTTAAAAATTGGATATATAATATTGATTATAGGATATACTAGGTAGTGAAAGGTATTGCAATTACAGGATAGAATCACGTTTAGTACAGACATGCGTTTTTGAAATAATAAACTTTTTATGAGAATCCAATTCCATCATTTAGTTTTTTATGTTACAACAATTTGATGAGTTCTATAACAAAAATCCATTCAACTTAAGCGTCATTGGCAAATTACTTTTAAAAAAATCATTACTGTTATTGTATCAAAATTATAAAAGAATTAATATTGAAAAAATATATATCACATTCTAATAAGAAAACAACTTCCTAGCCCTTGTATTCCTTCCGTCGATAATTAATACTTTTGACCATGAACTAATTAAAATAACTAAAATTAAAATAACTAAAAACTAGGTGTAGCATTTTGCCTTAAGGCATGTTGCACGAACTTCCTAATATATGTAAATAATCTATTTAATAAAAAATATTTAATTTGTATATGACCTGTCAAACAGTTTACTTGTTTCTACCTGCCTACTTATTTATCAATCTAAATGTCTAACCGTTTAAGTGACTACCTGTCTAAGTGTCATTTTGACTACTTTCGTACCTGCCTACCTCTCCATCATCTCCGAAACGACTGGACCTGCATTTGACAAAGACTAATCAGCACGTCACTCCATCAATAGTAATCGAATGTTTTTTGAATCACTCAAAATTAGTTGATCCATGTTCTCAAACACATAAACATACATATGCATATACACACATCAATTTTTTCTAAAGTATGCCAATATGTCTACCTATCTAAGTGACTACCTGTTTAAGTGTCCACCCGTTTAAGTGTCAACTTGACTACTTTTGTACCTGTCTACCTCTCCATCATCTCCAAAACGGCTAAACCTGCTTTTAACAAAAACTAATCAGCACGTCTCCTCATCAATAGGAATGGAATGTTTTTTGAATAATTCAAATTGTTTGATCCGTGCTCTTACACACATCAACATTTTTATAAACACAGATAATTTTTTTCTAAATGTTTGCCAATTCGTTCAGGAGGTCTTGAAAATGCTAAAAATTTTGTTTAACATTTAAGGTCTAACATTTGATCATTTATTTCGGTGGTCTTAGAAAAGCCGTAGTAGATTTTATCAGAAATCAAAAATATTTAGTGCGACAGATTAATCTGGCAAAAAAAAATCTGTGTTCAATCTTTAAATTGATATTTTGATTGGAATGCATATGTTTTTAATACAATAACATTGTGATTTGAGATTTCTATTTCTATTTTAAATTAATGTTGAATTTTTTGTAAAGGTGAGAGGTTTCTGTGATTTAATTACAAAAACCTGGTCAAATTTAATAATACATACTTTTGCTATTTCATCTTTCAAAGTATCTACAATCTACTACAACATCTGCAACAGCTGTTAGAAAATACTAATCAGCGCAACAAAGTTAATGAATGAATCAGGGCCGCTACATCACCGTTACAATCACTTGAATTTATTTATATTCGAGTGAATGGATCGACAACAGGGTTCAGCCTAAACCTTTTCATAGAATCGTTTCATGACAATAATTTATGCGCATTTTTCAACGGACATGGTTGATGCAATAAAATAAAACAAAAAATATACATAACGCGTTCATTTTGTAGCGTAGGTGTCGCAGTATGGACGGCATTATGCTAAAACGGGCACACAAGAGCGCACCTTTATAATTTATTTTACAATCTCTATAAGTCTACACTACACATAGACCTATTCCATATATGTCACTCAGGTGGGCGATGCGGATTGATGACCTGGGTTCTAAACAGACTCTTCTTTGGGAATAATTTAACATTCTTTGCCATAGCACGTGCAAAGTGTTGAATGAAATTCACGAGCGGAACCAAAGGCACTACACGGATAAAATTGTAGTGACTCCGAGGCAGAGTAACTGCCACTGTGTAAGTGGCATTTTGCCGTAAACCTGGCATCTGATTACTGAGCTTCCTGGTTGATCAAGATTAATTGACATCTTTTTGAAATTTTCAAAATGTGGTAAGAGTCGGTTCGACCGACCTTTCCCAAAAACTAATTAACAGTACTTCCAAATGATATGTTCCAACTGATTCGAAATTTCTAATTGTAAGTAGGGAATTTAAATTTTACATTGTGAATTGAAAATTATCAATGTAAGTCATTGGTGCAACTTTAATAAAAAAAAACTAACGAGTTCTTTAATACTAAAACGAGAAATAAAAATAAAAAACATGATTAAAATTTAGTACTCTGACATGTTTTGTCATAAACATAGTTAATTATTTTATACGAAATAAATTATATACTTTATATCAAACACTACTACTAATAATAATAATAATTAATACAAATACTAATAATTAAATAAAACCAATAATACTAACTTATTTAATACTAGCTGTTCGCGCCAATCAAAGCATGCGGTTATATGGATATATAAACAAAAAATCATCTATCAAAAAATCATACAAATAAATCAATCAATCAGATTGTAATCAAAAACACTATTAAAATTATTGTAAATACACTTATAACTTGTTATTAATACAAAATAAATATATAAAGTTATCAATAAAGTGTTTTACAATTGGTCCTTCATAAGGCAAGCAATCATAACAACATCCTAAATTTTTCACTAGCTGACCCGGCGAATGTTGTTCTACCATATAAGATATTTGTAAATAATTTCTAGAGAATCTAAAATTTGTCATTTACAACATTTCAAAAAAGTTGATATTTTGCGTCTTTAATAACACTTACAACCCTTTTAGTAATGTTTTTGCGTATAAACAAAACTACTTACTGCAATAAATAATATTTATTTAAAACATCTTATTAAATTTGATTGAACATAATCTGTCAAAACAATTTGACACTTGACATATGAGCCGCATGCAATTGTTTCATTTTAAATTAAGCTTCTACAAAAAAAAGGATAATGTTAAGCTTCTATGCGAGTTTTAAATAATTTCTCATCTTTCCCACATCCTCGAGATTGGCACGAATATTTCAAGACTAAATCTGGCCAAATCGGTTCAGCCGTTTTCGAGTTTTAGCGAATCTAACATAATATTGAACTCCATTTTTATATATAAGAAGATTAGTACTTGTTTAGCAAAATATAAAATTAAAGTATAATTAACTGATTTAACTAATTTCTTTGGTTACTAAATTTCAACTTGCATGTGCTTAGTGCCACCTTGAGGTAAAAACATATGTTGATTTTGTTGTTCAAACTTCAAATAATTAAGTTTTCAAATAATAATTTGATACAATAATTCTATGACTGGAAAGAGAAGAATCACTAAATGTTACCATACATGATCTCAAAGTCATGTCATTACAATACAGCTGAATAAATATGAATATGATATGCGAGAAGCGTTTTAAATTTGCATGTTTAAATACTTTAAATAACATATTACTTAGAAAAAGTGACAAAATTCAGAGTTATTTACAAACGAAACAAAAATATATTTGGAGAACAAACAGAAAAATTGAGACAATCAATAAGTAAGAATAAATTGAACTTTTCAAAAAAAAAACAGTTGTGGTTTTTTCGAAGTATTTTAGTATTCAGAGTGTATATTCAACAATAAAATATAATAATAACACTAATTTGAAAAAAATAATACGAACCTTAAAAGGTCTCGTGGAAAACTTTAAAATTGGCAAGAAGTCAATTATTAGTATATCATAATTTAATATTGGACATAGCAAAACAAATTTATAAAATTATATATACATGTTATGATCTGCAAAGTTTTCCATAACCGAGATTATAGAAGTTTGAAGTAATTTAACACGTGCAATAGTAGATGGCCCTAAAGTACTTCTGTTGCAGCTCTTACACACTGCCTGTGAAATACAGACCCTAAATTGTTAGTCAACACCTGGTCTACCTGCTCGTCACTCTGGTTTCCCTTCAGAGCGAATAAATCTTTCGCCTTTTACTAAAGATTTCCGTGGAGGGGAGCACTCAAATGAGTTTAAACTCAATTTTTTGTGAGCCCGGCATTTATTTGCTGGGCCGATAAATACCACATAACAAACAAATAATGGAATTATTTAAAAACTTGCTAGTTATGATATAACAATTAGATTTATCTTTATTGTCACCACAGTACTTTAGTATTCAGAAAGTGATCAACAGTTCATAGATAACAAGAAACAAAAACAATAGTTTCAGAAATGTTTTAGAGTCCAAAATTTCAATGAGTAAAACAATCACTAGGTGTCTAGTTTTCTAATTACTATATTTAATCAAACAGAGAAATGATTGCAGCCAACCCATTGTAAATCCTAACCTACGCACAGAACTAACCAACATTGAGTGAGAGGGTTTACTGTCCCACACGCCATAGACAAGGAGGTCGTGGAAACTTTTACTCAAAAGTCATTCTATTCGAATGTTTCTCTTAAAATATGTTTTATGTTGAATATGGTGAATAAACCAAAAAAGTGTTACTGAATTCTTTTGATTCATATACGTTTCAGAATGCTTAAGGATATATTTATTTTAATTGCCTCTTCATCATTTTTAATTTAATTTAAATAATATTAATTAGTATAGGAAAAAAACTGCAACAACATCATCAATTATTTAAACAAAAATCTATTTAGTGATCAAACAAAATTATGCACATTGGTTTTTATCTTGCATTTAATTAATATTATAACAAATGAGCTGCACATAACTAAACAATAAATATATTAGTTGTAAGTTATATTTTTCCTTCAGGCTTAAACTTTCCGATATGTGTGAATAATCGACATAATTGCTATTAAATAGAAATTGATATTCAGTAACTTTTTTGTGACAATTGTTAATTTGACCTGGATCATTTTTATGAGCCAAACACAAATAAATATTTAAAACCCTACAGGAAGTTAATTAAACCATTTGTCGTAGGCCAATAATATTTTAGGAATTTTTATAAGACAATATAATCTATCATCATAAAAAGTTTCATTAAATCCATCTAAAAGTTTTGTTCAATAATTAATTACGATGAAACGACCCGGAAAATCTACGAAAATATGATCAGCAGGATTCCCAAATGATATCAATAGTTTTTTAATGTTTTAAATTTCGAAAATTAGGTCAATTTTGACTCACAAATATAAACATACTGTTTACAATTTTGGTATCACGCGATTCAGAATAATCTCAAACGTCTGGAAAACAAAATTAGCCAATAGATTTTTCTGGTGATTGCTGTATACAGTATTTTTTTTGTAGGTATGTATACATATATTTAAGGCAGTCAAAACTAAATTGAAATTCATAGCAATTAAATTTATATTTTGGAATTTATAAAGTATAAAAATTTATAAAATAAAATAAAAGCGACTTAACGAAGATTATTGAACAATTTGAACAGTTCTTTATACAAGAAATTTGTGAATAATGGTAAATGATATTCAAAAGAAAATAATTACACTTTTAAATTTTGTCTAGTGAAAAAATAGAACTTAATTGAAATTCATAGAGAGCATATATAACATGAAATAAAAGCACATTGAAGATTATTGAACACAAAGTTATTTTATAAAAATTATTACTGGTCAGATAATAAACATATAAAACACTTTCAGTGATTGTCATATTCTGTATTTTTACGGTCTGGTGCATATATACAAGATAAAAATATGTTTTGTGGCGAGAGTAGCTCAGTCAGTTTCACGCCCGATTCACACACCAGGAGATACTCGGTTCCAGTCTTGGCACTGACATAGAATTGATTTGTTGAATTAAAATTAAGTAGATTTTGAATTGTTGATTTGAAATAGACCTTTATGCAGCCATAGAGCAAAATAGTCTCATCTTTATTTCAACATATAGTCCAACATATTGGCCAAAAGAAGAAGTAGGTTTAGAAAAAAAGAAAGATGAAAAGTCAGTTATAAAGACAATTGGATATATTGTATGATATAATAAGGATAGTATAAAATGTGAAAAAGATGTGTAGGTATGGCTAAAAGCTTTAAGAAAGCAAGGCCAATATTTTTTTTTTAAACAAAAAAAAAAATTGTTTCAACAGCAATCAGAACTCTACTTTACATGTTCTATAAGCTATTTGTTGAAGACTAAAGTATACCTAACGTATTTTATGAGAGGCAACCCATCGGTTTACCATTCTTCTATGTGTGGGGTTTATATTAGCTCTTACGTCTAATAGTTATCATTTGAATGATGCAGCTATGTCCACGAAAGACGATTTCCACTTGAAATTATATTGTGACCTATAACCCCAAGTGGAAAATTGACATCAAAGCTGCATGATGTCAGGCTTTTGCGGTAGCGGAAATCGAACCAGGGAACCCGAGACTAGTTGGTGCTAGCTCAAATAAAAATAAATCAAAAAAGTTTAAATTAATAAAAGTTAAACCCTGTGGAAACAGCAAAATAAATGATAACATAAAGCAAATCTTGTCTGAATATTATGTGCACTAATGTCTCTATTCAGTTAATGGTAGCTAAAGACTTTGCTTATCATTTAATATTATCACAAAAATATTTTCAGTAACGATCATCATCATCTTTCCTCCGGCTCTCGTCAGTCGGTACCTCCAGGGCACTCCTATTGAATGATACAGCGCAGGCAAACAATCATCTTCATAATACAATAGCCTACGCTTAAGATTCCCAAATACTTTTTATAAAGAACTTTTCTCAGTTATTGAATTCAAGGCTCCATTGTTTATAATGATATGAATGTGTTCAAAATTATCATAAATTTAAAAACTTATTCTTTCATTTTGAATTTATTATTTCGGTAGAGAATCAACAATAGAAAACCATACCATACCATACCTATGCTTTTAGGAATAAATAATTGGGATAAGACTAGATCTGTACTTTCATCTAAATCTTGAATTTCTAATGCATAACCTATTTGTAAGAAAATAAAACAATCAGGATTTCAAATTGATAACTATTAAAAATAAAACGGTTTATGATTAAACTTTTGAATTTAGACTTAATAGAATCAAACTTATTCAAAATTTAAAAGTTTATTTGAATTTAGATCAGTTTAATTTCTAGTTTAACTATTTCAAGATAACTTTCATAGCTATTGTTATTAAATAACAGATGATATTATTAATAATATGCATGGATTTTTCATGTTTGGAGTAATACGTATCAAGTACTAGATAATATTGAAATAGTGGTAACTTAAAAAAAGTAAAATATAATAACATAACACCGTTTAAATAACATTAGATATTGATTAAAGCATCTATTAAATTAATAACTAAATATTTTTTTGTTTAAGACTAAAACAGTATTTTAAAATTCGAGTTTTATGTAAAATGAAAATATACCACGAGGTAACACATATGTCCTGTTAAAATAAACACCAAAGTATTAAAATCGTATGTATCTACAAAAACATTTTACCACCTAATTCAATAAAAATTCTTTATCAGCATATAATAAAAATAATTTTTATTCCAACACTCAAAGCTATAACAATAAATTACTTTGAATAATTAATTACTCATTAAGAGGTACATTATATATTTAAAAATATTATGAAGCGATTGTCGATAAAAATAATATAAATAATGAGTTACAATAATTGAGTTTCAATGGATCGTATAAATAACTAACTAATTAACTTCGACGTCTGGAGGCCTTTTCGCCGAGGCCAGTTATTGTTCCTCAAATGACAAAATGTTCAATAAAATTATTAGCCAAGACTAATTTCATGTATTTACAGTTTATGAAATATCGATTTCTGTAGTGTGGCAGATCGTGTAAAAATTACTTCTGTTTGATCGTTTTACTATAGAGATCAATTTCATTAACTATTTTACTGGTTTCCCGTTTTTGCAAAAAACCGTTTTGCTCATAATTATAAAACAAATAAAAAAAGTCCTATTTCGGACACTGCATTGTAAAATGGAAAAATCTATGGGAAATCTTTCACAATATTCTTCTCTGAATCTAGTTGGAGTTTAACTCAGCTCGCGGACCTACCTTAGGGTAGTACTACCCGAGTACCCATTATTTATATTAGGTGAAGTAAAAAGCAATCCATTAATTTTGCATGGTGGTGAAGACTATGGCTGCTAATTACATCCACAATATATGGATTGTTAAGATCATTGTGAATAATTTGATTGCTGATGACCCAAGGAGCATCAGCGATTTGTCGCAAAATCCTAGATTGGGCACGTTGTATAAGAACTATATTGGACATACTTGCACAACCCCAAAGTTCAAGGCCATAAGTCCAAATAGGCCTAATTATAGTTTTGTAAACCAAGATTTTGTTTACAAGAGGTAGTTTTGATTTGCGCCCTAAGAGCCAATATAGGTTTTTTAGTTATTTGTTTCATCTGTTTAATTTTAGCTAGAATATGAGCTTTTCATATTAATTTTTGGTCGAAATAAATTTTGTGAATATGATACCTTTATTATTGTTATTCCAGCTTAAATTACAACTACAGTTGGCATAGGATCAGACAAAGACAAAAAGGATACTATAAAACATTTTCATTTATTTTGAAGAGATCCTAGATGTTGGTTTTTGTTGACCGATAATAATACAACATGTTTTTACTGCTGAACATGAATTACTGATGAATTATACAAAAAAACTAGTGGGGTGGGTGGCATCGTGCCTTAAGGCAAATTGCTGGAACTTCCCGTACCGTAACGAAATGTTCGAGGAATACTGAATGTTTTCAAATAGATTATTATAAATATTGTAACATTGTCTAATATTTATAAGAATTATATAAACTGAATTGCAAAGTTAAAATTATTTGTTTCAACAAAAACTAAAAAAAAAAAAAAAAAAAAAAAAAAAAAAAAGGAACAAAAATTTTTTTTCGAAATCAATTATTTGTTAAGACAAGCAGAAAGTTTTTGAATCATCCAAATCGGACGCTTAGTTCTCTCAAAAACTGCCATTTTTTACATATTTAGCTCTGTATCTTTAAAATGGCTGGGCCTGCCTTTTCCAAAAACTAATAATCACTTCTCTCAATCATTACTAATTGAATGTTTTTAGAGCATCTAAATTGGATGCTCCGTTCTCTCAGAAACTCGATTTCTATTTTCAGCACTCTTTGCTCTTTATCTCGGTAACGGCTAAACTTGCCTTTGTTAAAAACTAATCAGCACATCTCTCTATCAAATGGCAGTTTTTATGAGAAATAAGCATCCAAAATTGAATGATTCAAAAAACGTTTGGCTTGTGTTGACAAAACAATTGCTTTTAGAAATTAATTTTTAATTTTATTATTATTATTATTCGCTTTAATTTTATATTAATTCAACATACTACGGATATCATTTTATTGAAAATTCTATCTTTTATTTTGCACTCTTTTTATTAAATTTATGTTATTGTTTATTACTGTTACTTGATGTTAATTATTTAGCAGTTGTAACAAATATAGTAATTATAAAAAAATAATGCTGGCTAAGCTTACTTATATACTTTAAATAAATATTTTTGACTTTATGATTCAGTTTATATAATTCTTATAAATATTAGACAATGTTACAGTATTTATAATAATCTATTTGAAAACATTTAATATTCCTCGAACATTTCGTTACGGTACGGGAAGTTCCAGCAATTTGCCTCAAGGCACGATGCCATACACCACTAGTTTTTTATTTTACTGCATTCTTTGTGGTTTGATCCCAATTTTTACTTTGGATTTGTGTTCAGCGGTAAAAACTACATTTGAAAACATACGTTCTATAAAGACAACTTTTGAGGACCTGTGTAATTATTATTCATTGGATATATTTAAATAGACAATTGACAATAGACCAATCAATTCGAGCTTATTGTACACAAAATACTAATATTTTTGATATAAACTATGTCCAATACAAGGCTTGGTATCCGAGTAGCACACTAACAGACAGTGTTTATGCTGCACGTTTCAAATAGCATACTTCATTATTACTTTTACAAAATATTTATTATAGAACAGGAATCCAACTAATTCCAAACCAATAGCTGAACTGAAACAATACTCTATTATCAGACTCCTGGTATTCATTACGATAGCATAAACTAAAACAAATACATGGAGCAGTTCCGGTGTTGTCTTGTAGCGCGTGTTGTGTTAAAGTCAAACAAAAGAATGTTTTATTGCGCCGCGGAGTTTCATTAGCATACTCCAAACATTATATCACAAAAGCCACATCCTCTCCTCATATGCCAGACGACGGTAATATTTGTTCATGCACCTTTTGTACATATTTACACAATTTTGTATCGAAATACTTTCCACGATAACATACGTGGGCACTGTTTCGTGAGACAACTTTTCAAGATAAGCTCTTCTCAGATAACATTCAATTTATCGAAATTTGGAAATGACGTTTATGATAAATAATGGTCTCGCCCGTAGGTAAACGGTTAAGAGCGAGGGGACTTGATTCAGAAGTCCCGGGTTCTATACCCACTTCGAGCAGCCTGTGAACACGCAGCAGTGACAACGATTTTCACTTGGAAATATAGATAGCAATATGTTTCCAAGTGAAAATAGTCATCACCTGCATTCAATTAAAAGGCAACCGTATTAGATAAATTCTAATAATAAAATTATCAAATATGGATGGATTTACCATTAAGTTACTATCTAAAAATACAAAGTAAGGAGAAGTTTCAGCCCAACAGCTGATAGGAGGTATGCTTAAATATAAAAGATAAATAATAGTTATCAATTTTGTAAGAAGATTTTTCACGGAAGAAAATTTTCATAAGGTTATTTACAGTTATAGCTGAGCTTTTCCATACCTGATGGTAAGAGCATCAACCTTTACCATTACCACTTGAGCCAACGTAATTTAAACAGATGTTGGTTTTCACTTAAAAATATAGAATGAAATATGTATTCAAGTGAAAAACTTCCCCAAAATTTATGCAAGATATTGAAAATCATCAATATAAGACAAATTCTGATAATATAAATATTTATATCGAATAGCTATAGGTCAATCGTTGCCTTTTCTTCTTAAGGAGGTGAACTAAAATGCATACATTTTATGTGTTTTTTGAAAGGCCGTAAAAAAGGCAAACAATATTTTCACTAAATTTTTGTTTACAAGTTACTAATTAAGGTTTTGGGAATACAAAAAAATATAATTAAATAGTCAAAAAGTTTTAACTCTAGAAGTGTAAAAGTGGAAAGTCTCAAAAAATTGGCTCGTGACCATATACTCATCATTTTAGTCCTCCAAAAATCTGATGAAAATTTATTATATAAACTACAGTCAAGTTAAAAAAATAATTTTTTTTGTACAAAAATGGCAACTATCTGGAATAAATATGTTTTTTTTTATATTCTCGAATTTGAGGATGATAGTTCGTACTAAGAGAACTAAGAATTTCAATTAAACCCAGTCCAGTAGAAGTTGAGAATTAGTGGTGAGAATTAACCGTACTCAAACAGCTCTTGCCAGGGCCGCATTTGAAAATTTTGCTCATTGGGGCACTGACAAAAATGGCACTCCATTTTTGAAATCTCATTTGCACGCATCACATACTTGTATGTATAAACATAATTTTTTTGTAAATTTCCAAATTTTGTCGCCCCAGAAAATTTGCCGCCCTGAGCACACATATTCTTGAATAGATAAACTTTCAAAATATCAGAAGATTTTTTTTAATTTCAGACCAGAGATTCTTAAACTTCCTTCCCTTAAGGAGTATTTTCAGCAAAATAGTTCAATAGAACTGTTATGTGCTGATGGAACTGTTCACAAGAAAGTGACTTGTCCGTGAGTAGGTGGGTAGAACTATGGGATTTTTTTTTATTCATTCATATTATTTAACAATCAAAGTTATTTACAGACCCTATGAGTTATCTGGCTAAATTACACATAATAATACTATATAATGATTATAATAAATAATAAAAATGATAATAATAAAATAATAATAATCACAGAAAGAAATAGAAATGATAATAATAATAATCAATAAATAAATAAAAATGAATTAAAAATAAAGAAAAATAAATAAATAAAAAAAAACAAATTGTAGTAATTGCTCCAACAAGCAATTGACTATGAAAAACCATTTTTTTACATTAAGTCTATAGGCTGTTTCTTGTGTCAAAGTTGCATTAGGATGATCGAAAATTTTAGCATGATGTCTAGTACTGCTATTTTTGATAACATCCACTACAAAAGGGATGTTGAGGTACTGTGGAATTTGAATCAGGTATAGATTCCATTTCTACCTCAAAAAGCCTGATACCAAACAGTCACATTGGCTTTCACTTGGAAATATGATAGCATATGATAGCAATATGCTTTAAAGTGAAAATAGTTAGCATCAATAAATCGAAGTTACTGCATCAATAAAAATTGATCACTATTACAAAAATATCATATTCAGACGACCAACTAGATTGGCATTCTATGTAGACATTCTAACTGCTCATGTACTTTGCTGATGTTCCAAAATGGAATAGGCAAAGATATTAAAAAAAGAACTATTATAGAAAATGTGATAATAAAATTCATCACATAGAGGTGGGACAACTGTTTGGATTGCTGTCCATAATGCAGTTAGCTAAGTAATTCATGAACACAGCTCATAAAACCCTCAAGCTTCGATCATTGTTAAATTTATAAATAATTCACAAGAAAAATTCATATAAACTTTAATTTCTATATTGAAAATTTTTATATTTAAAAAAAAAATGATGTATGTGTGTGCGTGTGTCGACGATTTCAGGAATACCGATCAACCGATTTGTATAATTCCAAAAACATTCGATTCGTATTGATAAGGAGACGTGCTTTTTATTAGTTTTTGGCGAAGACACGTCTAGCCGTTCCGAAGATACGGCGCAAAAAGTGCCGAAAACGGAAACTCAATTTTTAAGAGAACGGAGCGTCCGATTTTGATAATTTAATAAAACATTTTACTTGTATTTACAAGATGAAGAACTGATTGAATTTTTGGGAAGGCAGGTACAGCGGTTATGGACTCTCAATAAAAATAAGTTAAAAAAAATGCCATGTGGCGGTCAAAAATGTTTATTGGGCATATTTACATCAAATTATCAGATATTTCATAGAGATTTTAATAATGTGTACACATTTTGTGTATTTTTTTGGGTTTTGTACCAAGATTTTTAATTACGGTACGGAAAGTTCCTGCAATTTGCCATGCACCCTACTGGTAGTGTTCCTAACTTGTATACAATTTTTTCAAACATTGACCAATGCTTATCAACCTGAAATCACAGTCCATTCTCCACATTTAAACAAAATAACTCATTGAATTAGGCCGGCGGTATCAGCGGATGTTTTATGTCTGCAATTATTTTAATTGCTTTGCAGACATATATGGAGAATAATATTTTCGAAACGTTTGACGGTAGTTATAATTTATAATTTGTATCTTATATAGAATAATACAATACAGGTACAGGAAGTAAAACCCACGCACGTTCATCGCATATATAATGGAACTGCCGGTCATTGTTCAAATCAAAAGCGTTCGTCGTTCTGCTGCTTTTTGGATCATTGAAATAGAAATAAAATAGAATATGACTATTTGTTCAGAGCATGGTCCAATACACCATACAAAGTCACCGTGAAAAATTTACATTACAATGATAATGTGTTTAACAAAAATTTAATTAACTTTTTGATATTTCTACCGCGCGTAGGAATCAATAACATTTTAATAATAATGGCTGAGTACTGGGTGTGAATGGTGGGTTTCAAACTTGCAACCACAAGTTTTCGAGTTCAAATCCATGCCTTTAAATTACAAGGCTTTTAAACGCAATCCAACGATTAGGCTATCTTCTTTATTTGATATATTAGGTTGTCAAATATCTCCCTTCCGCTTTTTTGCTATTGGTTTATAATACAAAAAGGCGGAAGGGAGATATTTGACAAACTAATATTTTATTATTAGAATATCTTTAATAATGATTTTTAATTTTATGGTGTAATATTGCAAAAGATCTATTTTTACTTGGAAACATATTTACATCATTTTTTCCAAGTAGATTGACTTTAACATACTCTTTTGTATTAGTTTACTTGTTGGTAATAAATTATTTTGAGTAAATTTGATTTAGCTCATTTATTTTATACCTAAATACATATACATTTTTATTCAAAAATATATTCCTTGGCTTAAGGAAAAGATTTTTTTCTATAACAATAATTTATTTTTAATTAAGACAGTTTATTCCAGTTAAATTTAGTGTTATCAGTGCCAGATATGTTTTAATTCCAACAATAATAATATACAATTATTGCAGAGAAAAATATAGGGATTGAATATAAAAATTTGAAGATTCAATAGTTTTGATAAGGAACTAAGCACCATACAAATCTATGACAAATCTGTAAATTTTTACACAGAGTTTTTGAAATTTCATTTGATTTTTTAAACTTGCAACAGCATATTAAAAAAAATGGATGTTTGGAATTCCGTATTTCAAAAACGATTAATTAATGCAAAGCGCTGTAATAATATTTTTAAAAAAATATTCTTCATCGCAAACCAACGTATGCCGGGACAGCTAGTATGTATATATATATCCAGTTTTTCTGGATTGCTAATATTATTTAGTGTTATTTTTTTTACTACCTAAACTCTTTACGGTTTTCCGTAAGGTAGTTAAAGTAATGGGCCGAAAATCGAAAATGAAAATTTTTGCATTTCTCCACGTTTTGAAGGTTTCGGAACATTTTGGCATCCCTGAGAAAAAATGGATGTGTGTGTGTTTTATGTGTCTGCATTTTTTAGTCCAAGTTTTCGGACGCACGGATCAACAGATTTGAATGGTTCAAAAAACATTCGATTTCTATTGATAAGGAGATGTGCTTATTAGTTTTTGGCAAAGGCAGGTCGAGCCGTTACGGAGATACGAAGTAAAGAGTGGAAAAGATACAAATCGAGTTTTTGAGAGAACGGAGCATCCGATTTGAATGATCTAAAAACATTCAATTTGTAATGATTGAAAGAATAGATGATTAGTTTTTGGCAAAAGCAGGTCCAGCCATTTCAAAGATATAAGGCTAAATGTGCAAAAATGGCAGTTTTTGAGGAAACTAAGCGTCCGATTTGAAAGATTCAAAGAACTTTCTGCTCGTTTTAACAAAATAATTGCTTCTGGAAAAAAAAATTGTTTCAAATTTTTTTTTTCAAATTTTTTTTTCATAATTTTTTTTGTATATCGAAAATAATTCAGATTTTAATTTTAATTCTGACTAAAGTTCTAATATACTTTAAACAAATAATTTCAATTTTGCAATACAGTTTATATAATTCTTATAAATATTAGACAATGTTACAATATTTATAATAATCTATTTGAAAACATTTAATATTCCTTGAACATTTCATTACGGTACGGAAAGTTCCAGCAATATGCCTTAAGGCACGATGCCATACACCCCACTATAGTTTCTTAATCATTTTTATGCTTGGGGATAAGACATGCCACCTTCTTAGGAGATGTTAAAACAATTTTTTTTCATATGTATACAAATTTAATAAATTAACTAGCTGTAAGTGAAATTCTGTCTTAAGGCAATTAAGGCATTGTGCCTTAAGGCAAATTGCTGGAACTTCCCGTAACAAAAATTATTATTTTTTTAAAAACGATTAATTTTTTTGAAAAAAAATTACTTTGAAAAAATAAGATTTTTGGGAAACTATAAATTGGACAAAAAATTACTTTTTTTGAAAAAAAAATTAAAAAAATTTTTTTTTTTTGAAAAATGTTTTCTTTATTTTGACATATTGTGGAAAATCTAAACTTTTTTTTCAAAGCAATCGTACTGCTTTAACTGCATAGGGACAAAATATAAAGCGCGTAAGCGCCGCGTCGCTGTCTAACGCATAAGCATTGGTACGGAACTCATAGGAATGTTAACAAAATTTATACTTATTGTTAAAATCTCTATAAAATATCTGATAATTTGATGTGCATATGTCTAATGATCATTTTTGACCGCCAAATGGCTCATTTTTTTACTTTTTCCTCCATATCTCCGAAACCGCTAGACCTACCTTTATGAAAATTTGATCGATTCTTCATCTTGTCAATACAAGTAATATGTTTATTGAATTATTTAAATCGGACGCTCCGTTCTCTTAAAAACTGAGTTACCGTTTTCGGCACTTTTTGCCCCGTATCTTCGGAACGGCTAGACTTGCCTTCGCCAAAAACTAATCAGCACGTCTCCTTATCAATACGAATCGAATGTTTTTTGAATTATTCAAATCGGTTGATCCGTGTTCCCGAAATCGTCGACGAAAATTTGTATCCGCACATACATACACACACGCACACACACACACACACACACATCCATTTTTTCTAAGGTATGCCAAAATGTTCAGAAACCTTTGAAACGTAAAGATATATAAAAATTTTCATTTTCGATTTTTTTGCGATTACTATAACTTGCCCTACGGGAAGTTAATAAAAAATTAATTAATCTTTAATTGAAATAAAAATATTATTTAATAGATAATCTTTAATAATAAAGACATAAGAATTAATGTGTTACTAACACAAAATAAAATAGAAATTTAGTAAGTGAGTTAGTGACGGTGGTCAATAAATAATAGTAATAATAATAATAATAATAATAATATAAATAATAATAATAGTAATAATAATAATAATAGTAATAATAATAATAATAACAACAACAATAATAATTATTATTATTATATTAATAATAATGATGTTAGTGTGCGTTGAAAATATTTGTTTTTATGTTGAAATACATGAATAAAATCATGAATTAGGAAGGCATACTTTGAATAAAACAAGGAAAAATTTTAAAGCATCTTTAGTTTCCACATATGATTTTTTACGTCATAGACAGTATGTTTAAAATATTTTTTTTATATATTTTACGTTTTAAAGGTTTCTAAACAATTTGGCATACTTTATACAAAATGGATGTGTGTTTTTTTTGTATAGCGAAGGAAATGCCTTATGCATTCTAGACTGAAGGATTATTACACAAAATGGTTGTATGTGTGTTTGTGTGCGGATACAATTTTTCGTCGATTCAAAAAATACTCGTGCTTTCTGTTAGTGATAAAAAGGTGTTAATTAGTTTTTGACATAGGCAGATCCAACCGTTTCGACGATACTGAACAAAATTGCCCAAAAATGGCAACTTAGTTTTTGTGAAGCGTGATTGTTTGAGAAAAAGTTCGAGAAATATAAAAAAAATGAGAATTTTCAAAAAAGTCAATAAAAAAAATCCACAGTATTTTCGGTACGAAAAGTTCCAGCAATTTGCCTTAAGGCACGATGCCATGCACCACTAGTTTACTTAATTTCTAAACCTCCTAAAATTTTATTTAAATACTTACATATGAATTTAAGGTAAAAATGGAATACGTTCCTGTAAAATTATATTACTTCGAAAGTCCACACTGACACCTACGCTCTCAGCATTTACGCACACGCAAATTAAAATATGAAAGAAATTGATAACCGATAGCATCTGCGTACAGAATTAACAATTAGGCACAGTTAATAAAATAATAACTCTCTTAACTGTTTGTCATCGTATAGGAACAATTTTAAAAGATAATATTGATACAAAATTAAATTTACTATTATTTTGTAAATATAGATAAAACTGAAACTAAAATTTATTTACTAACCTGATATGGGAGATGCGTGTGATAATAATGTACATTCCGTCACATCTTTGGGATTTGTTCTATATGTTTTATTATTAGTCCTATTTTCAGGTATCACATTTAGGCTAAAGTTCTATATTGCACAAAAATAGTAGTAAAATACGGTTTTCATACTTTATATGAAGCCTACGCGCGCGTTGGTTTTAAAATAATTTTTAGTATAAAACACTTTTGAATACTTTTTTCAAGACAGCAATGACCAATCTTACAAATTATTTTTGCAAGAAAATTATTATTACAGTTACCATTACACAATACACATTGTCTCATTGTCTGCACACTTTGACAGGTAATTCAAACGATCGAGATTGACGTTTCGAAAATTATTATCACT
>NW_020536999.1:54507792-54527500 GCF_003426905.1 Ctenocephalides felis | reverse complement strand
TTTTGCTAGTCAGTGTAATGTGATGACCATCTATCCGCCTTATGCTCGTATTTCATCACTACTTGCATTTTTTATTCACTGAAACCTCATCCAGTACTCGTGTTAATAGTTAATTATACCACTTTTTTGCTTACAGAATACCAGATGAGGGCTATTTTCACATGAAAACATATTGCTATCTATATTCCCAAGTACAAACCGAGACTCCTCAAAGGGCGATCGAATCCAGGACCTGTCTATAGGACCAGTGGCTCTTGCCACTTACCCCACGAGTGAGCCCTTTATTAATAGCGAGAAATATTTTTAATAAATTAGTATTGAAAAACGTTTTGCTAGTCAATGAATTGATAACCATCCGCCTGTGCTCGTATTTCATCACTACTTGCATTTTTTAATTCACTGAAACCTCATCCAGTACTCATGTTAATAGTTACCTATACCATTTTCTTCGCTTACACAATACCGGATGAGGGCTATTTTCACATGAAAACATATTGCTATCTATATTTTTAAGTACAAACCGAGACTCCTCAAAGCGGAATTGAACCCAAGACCTCTGGTTCAGGACCAGTAGCTCTTGCCGCTTACCCACGAGAGCCTTTATTAATAGCGAGAAATATCAATTTTATAAATTAGTATTGAAAAAGGGTTTTGCTAGTCAATGAAATCTGATAACCATCCGCCTTGTGCTCGTATTTCATCACTACTTGCATTTTTAATTCACTGAAACCTTATCCAGTTAATAGTTAATAGTTATTAATTTTCTCCGACATAAACGTGACGCGGGTGGTGCGGATGTGTTTCCAAGGGACAACAACGGATCTCTTCCCCGTTTCCCCAAGTGTTTGTACCGATGTTAATTTGAACTAGATCACTGTGCTAGCCTAACTAACGGACGCGACGCACGTGGATGCAGTCATTCGGAATGCAATCTAAGGCATGGCCACTACTTAAAACTGATTAATATCATAAAAAATCTGTGTTTATTAGTGAGAAATTAGACCAATTGACGGTCGGAATTCCGTCCAATGATTGCTTAGAATAATTTGAATATTGACTTTTAGATTTATTCATGCTTTGAGTCTGACATAACGATAAGCGCGAACTAATAGATGAACATTGCTCCGTATGAGGTTTAGCATAACACAAAATCATTTGCATATTTTACTGCATGTAAATTTGAACTTGCAAAACTGCACAAAAAGCATTATAACTGAACTGCACTTTATTACATACATTACATAAATACCGCCAAAAGTAAATTTAAACTTATCGGTAAATAGTATTAACAGTTGCTTTTTACTAAAATAAATTTTAGTGAAACTAAAACAAACACAAACTTTAATAATTTTTATTTACCAAAAACTGACATACTCCTCGGATCACTTTACTTACTAAAACTTTGACTTTCAAATTACTTCAGATAACAAGTCGAATCTCTTGTTAATTTTCCGTAGGATAAGTTATAGTAATCGAAAATGAAAATTTTATATATTTTTACGTTTCAAAGTTTTCTAAATATTTTGGTATACCTTAGAAAAAATGGATGTATATGTGTGTGTGTGTGTGCGGATACAAATTTTGTCGACAATTTCGAGAACACCGATCAACCGATTTGAACAATTCAAAAAACATTCGATTCGTATTGATAAGGAGACGTGCTGATTAGTTTTTGGCGCAGACAGGCAACTAATCAGCACGTCTCCTTATCAATACGAATCAAATGTTTTTTATTTATTTAAATCGGTTGATCGGTGTTCCCAAAATCGTCGACAAAAATTTGTATCCGTTCGGTGTAGGTGTAGCCGTTCCGAAGATACGAAGCAAAAAGTGCCAAAACGGTAACTCAGTATTTAAGAGAACAGAGTGTCCGATTTTAATAATTCAAAGAACATTTTACTCGTATTGACAAAATGAAGAACTGATTAATTTTTTGGGAAGGCAGATCCAGCGGTTATGGACTCTCAATAAAAATAAGTTAAAAAATGTCATTTGGCGGTCAAAATGTTTATTGGACTTATGTACATCAGATTATCAGATATTTTATAGAGATTTTAATAATATGTACACATTCTGTGTAATTTTTTTTGGGTTTCGTACCAAGATTTTTAATTACGGTACAGGAAGTTCCAGCAATTTGCCTTAAGGCACGATGCCATGCACCCCACTAGTTCTGTCTATATTTATTGGGATCCTAATGCAACATTAAACAACGATACAAGATTAAAACAGTTAATTCTATTTAATAATACATGTTTTCTATCATTAATAATTAAGTATTACCTTGATATATGTATTATTGGTGCAATAAGCAATAATATGCATCGTTCTCTATCTTGAGGCTATATATCGAGAAGCGCTTCATATTAGATGTAAATGTCCAATATATAGAATTACATACAGACATGTAATCAGTTTCAACAGCTATTTTACTTAGTAGGTATGGTATTGATACAATGGTATTGATTATATCTAGGAATTATTATCATATTCGTTATATAAGTTTTCAAAAATTTGCAGTAGTAGTAAAAATATCTGGTTGGTGGGAGCCATCTCAATTAAATCTTAACCTCAGTGTGCACTTATTGTGTTGATATAAATTGCATCAATAAAATGAAACATCGTATTATATCATTCCATACAATTGATTTTAGTAAAAGAACTCTTTACCGATAAGTTTGAATTCCTCATAAAGGCGTTTAGACTAATGACAGCAAAATTAAAAGCGCCAATTCCAATTAGAAACAATTAGGAATTTGCTTTTGAAAAAAAATTATTTTTTCACTGGATTTAAGTCATCAACTCTCCTGATAAAAAATTTGAAATAACTTAGTCATTATTTATAAGAAATTATTTTATAAGTAAATAGTTAAAATTATATAATCATCAATAAAATATTGTGAATATTATATCGAATGGGAGAACAACTATGGAGTTGTTTTTCCAACATGCCCCTTTAGTATACAATGTCCCTTCACGGCCGACAATTGTAAATTCCACAAATTTATTAAATGTCCTTAATTGGACAGTTGTAAATATAAGAGAGAATAAAAAAAACAATAATAATATTTATTGAAATTTTTGATTATTCGTTCATCACGTCATATAATGAAAAAAAAATCGAATCTTATTGAAACCGATCGGTTTGAAATCCCTGTTCAAATCTGATATATTAAATAAACAAATTAATTCTTTTAGTTACAGATTCAGGATTATAAAAATGTACGTTAATTAATGACGATATCTTATGCACACAGCTGATTGATAATTAACATGATCATTACACTTGTAATTGGCATTTAATAACAGTTGCATGAATAATGTATGTTCGATATATATTCAACTTTTTTATTTTCGGCCTTTTTTATTTTAACTCGATCGTTTTACATATGTCGCACATCAACCCGTTAGCGACAAACTGGTTCAGAAACGAAATTATATCACCGAACACATTAAATTTTAATAGATCGCTTGCATTGAAGCATACATCATTCCGACACCTTGTTAATGGGTACTAAATAAATAGAGCGAATACCTTGTAGAGATAAGATTTACAACACGTTGTTTCAATTTTTGAACAAGTGTTTAGGTCTTTATGTCGTTAGGTAAAGAATTTGATATGTTAATCAGACCATATTAAATGAGCTGAAAGCTCTGCAGAGAATTTGTATCAGCAAAGTTATACATTTTTGAATTTTTTAGGAGTCCATTTCTGGGCGAATGCACAGGACGTCATTAATATCTGATGCTAATGTTCCGTTTGCTTTATAAAGTGCATTCATTAAAATACGGTGTCATAATTGCGATATGTTTCGGCCTTTGAATGAGGACTACCCTGAGGGTATTCTCGAGTCTGCTTTTTTGCTGTTTTTTTAACACTTCAAGCTACTTACTTATAGCTACTTTGCCATTGAAGTGTTAAAAAATCAGCAAAAAAAACGAAAAATATTTGAATTATTTTATTTCTAGATCTTATTCGCTTAATTTAACATTGAAAATATTAATTATTAGAGAGAATATGGTTAAGTTCGAAGTGCTATCATATATGGAGAGATTTGATAGTACGGCGAGAGCAGCAAAGACTTTGAGGCGGCCGTACTCTCAAACTATCAATTTTACAAAAAAACGGTTCTCTAAGGAATTGTAGGAAATTTTATCTAGTTTAATTCGTACATAAATACTTTTATCGTAGAATCAGCCAGAAAGGAGATATTTTAAAAAAGCTGTTGTTTGACGCCATTTTTCCAACATGGCGGCAACTTACCGTTTAAATTTGAGGTGGCAAAGTTGATTTTCGTAAAGAGCACATTAAAATCTATAAGATTACCAATTTTCAGAATTCCCGGAGTACTGTACCGGCAACAGCCTTTTTTTGCACCAAATGACTGGACTACTATTATGCTTGAAATACTTCTAACTATCAACGTTTCTCCGGTGATTTAGGTGTCAGATGTGTATCAAGCTTTCCATATTGCTTCTGTCACTGGTGGTACTATGTCTGCCCCGGACGTGTCCTGCCCAGGCCGAGCAGCGTACGGAGTCGCACCATCGTCAGAAAAGGCTGTTGTGGGTTACCGAAGACGGAAGACTAGCCCTGCCGCCGGGCACGGCGCTGGTGATCACACCCTCGTTGGGTTTGCCGTTCGTGCGATACCCGCCGGATGGGTTTCATTCCAATTTGTCAATCAGTTTGCCATTCACAAGTAAGTGTTATAGTTATCAATAATAATTTTATTAGTGTAAGATATTATTGAAATAATAATTAAAATGAAATAACATCAATACTTTTCTAGTTTTTTTTCTTTCTATTTGCATGAATTTGTCTACAAATAATAGATTTGTTCATTTACTATAAGAATATTGAATTTTGATCCAAATGTGAACTTGTGGTTAGTATCATGACCCGTCAACTCCTCTTTCACTATTATAATATTTTGGTTCGGCTGAGTTATAGCCATATACAGGGTGTCCCAGAACTCAATGTCAAGCCGTAATGGAATGATAGCACCGATCATAACTATCATGAAAAAATGAGAAAACTAGAGGGGCGCATGGCATCGTGCTTTAAGGCAAATAGCCGGAACTTCTGGTACCAAAAACTATAACTTTTTTAAAAACGATTAACATTTTTGAAAAAAAATTATTTCGAAAAAATTAGATTTTTGAGAAACTATAAATTTGACAAAAAATTCCTTTTTTTTTAAAAAAATGTTTTCTTTATTTTGACATATTTTAGAAATTTTGAACTTTTTTTCAAAGCAATCGTATTGCTTTAACTGCATAGAGACAAATTGTCAAAGCGCGTAAGCGCCGCGTTGCCGTCTAACTGATAAACATTGGTACGGAACCCATAGGAATTTAAACAAAATTTATACTTATTGTTAAAATCTCTATAAAATATCTGATAATTTGATGTGCATATGTCTAATGATCATTTTTGACCGCCAAATGGCATCTTTTTTTACTTTTTTCATTAGATCTCTGAAACCGCTAGACCTTCATGAAAATTTGATCAATTCTTCATCTTGTCAATTCAAATAAATGTTTTTTGAATTATTCAAATCAAACGCTCTGTTCTCTAAAAACTGAGTTACCCTTTTTGACACTTTTTGCCCCGTATCTTCGGAACGGCTAGACTTGCCTTCGCCAAAAACTAATCAGTACGTCTCCTTATCAATACAAATCGAATGTTTTTTGAATTATTCAAATCGCTTTATCCGTGTTCCCGAAATCGTCGACGAAAATTTATATCCGCACACACATACACACACGCACACAAACATACACATACACACACATACATCAATTTTTTCTAAGGTATGCCAAAATATTCAGAAACCTTTGAAACGTAAAGATATATAAACATTTTCATTTTCGATTTTTTTGCGATTACTATAACTTGCCCTACGGGAAGTTGAAAAATCTCAGTTTAAAAATTATGAGCTTTTAAATAACCCAGAGCTTTGGCCAAACAGCAACCATTTTTCGGTTATTGTAATTACTTTTCATTGTTTTAGTTTCTTTAAGCTTGGAACCGCATACATGAATAACATACCTAGGACCAGAGTTAAGAATAATTACACATTTGCTTCAAGTTTTCAAGAAGTAAATCTTTTTGTTAAATTATGAATTTAAAATTTTCAAAACTACTCGACTTTTAGAAACCGTCATTTACAAAAATGTACTAAAGTGTTCCATCAAAAAGTTGGCGCATTTAATAAGGATTGTAAAATTCTTGAAAACTTGGAGCAAACAATAAGAGGTGACAATTTGACGAAAGCTCTAAAATGCACTTAAAAACACATAATTTTCAAACTATGTGGAATTTTTAACTTCCCGTAGGGCAAGTTATAGTAATCGCAAAAAAATCGAAAATGAAAATTTTTATATATCTTTACGTTTCAAAGGTTTCTGAACATTTTGGCATACCTTAGAAAAAATGGATGTATGTGTGTGTGTGTGTGTGTTTTTTTTTTTTATAGAGGTGCGAAAAAAAATCTTCATAAGACACCGCCATCGTTGATACTCCGCTGTCCATCCTACAGCAGACAAAGATGGACGGCCGTGTGGAGATTTTTACCCACTAAAAAAAACACTCCTCTCCCCTCTCCCCGCAGATGGTACGGGGAGGACTGGATTGGAACCGCGTTAGCATTACATCAATCCAGTCCGTGCTGCGCCTTGCGACGCTTGTTTACGACTACTGATCCCTTTCTCCGATTTTAGCCTTCAAAAGATGCTGTGCATAAGCTGCTACAGCTGACCAGTTTTCTTCTTGTTTCATCATGTAGGTCACAAGACTTGAGGGGGTGAGCCTGGTGCCTATAATATGCTCGGCGTTGTTGCGATAATCCTTCCACCTAGCACATTCAAAGAACGTGTGCTCAGCGTCGTCTATTTTATATGGACAGTATTTGCACATTGGCGTGCTATGCAAGCCCATCTTAAAAAGATAGGCATTAAACTGTCCATGTCCTGTCAGTAGCTGGGTTAGAAAAAAATTTGTGTCGCCGTATTTTCGAGAGAGCCAGACGCTAATGTCCGGAATCAAGCGCGCCGTCCATCTGCCCGTCTCTCCTGACGTCCACCGATTTTGCCACTCTTGTAACGTTTCATTTTTAATTCTCGACCTTGTTTCTCTGGAATTGTCGCCACCTAATTTAGCGTCGTGGAGTTTCACTCTCTCGAAAGCTAGCAAGTCAATCGGTGTGGCTCCTGCTATTACCAGCACGGCTGCTTCTGAGACCGTGCGATAGGCACAGGTAACTCTCAGAGCTCCTCGTCTTTTCACTGCCGCTATTTTGCGCCGATAAGTCTTTTGCTTGAGGATATCCGCCCATATCTCTGCTCCGTATAGCAGTACAGAATGGACTACCTCAAGCAGGACTCGTCGTTTTCGGGTTCGTGGTCCCATGCAGTTAGCCAGCCGTGTGTGTGTGTGTGTGTATGTATGTATGTATGTATGTGCGTGTGTGTATGTATGTGCGGATACAAATTTTCGTCGACGATTTCGGGAACACGGATCAACCGATTTGAATAATTCAAAAAACATTCGATTCGTATTGATAAGGAGACGTGCTGATTAGTTTTTGGCGCAAGGAGGTCTAGCCGTTCCGAAGATACGGGGCAAAAAGTGCCGAAAACGGTAACTCAGTTTTTAAGAGAACGGAGCGTCCGACTTTAATAATTCAAAAAACATTTTACTTATATTGACAAGGTGAAGAACCGATCAAATTTTCATAAAGGCAGGTCTAGCGGTTTCGGAGATCTAATGAAAAAAGTAAAAAAAAATGCCATTTGGCGGTCAAAAATGATCATTAGACTTATGCACATCAAATTATCAGATATTTTATAGAGATTTTAACAATAAGTATGAATTTGGTTTACAGTCCTATGGGTTCCGTACCAACGTTTACGCGTTATACGGCGACGCGGCGCTTACGCGCTTTGATACTTCGTCTTTATGCAGTTAAAGCAGTACGATTGCTTTGAAAAAAAGTTTAGATCTTCCAAAATATGTCAAAATAAAGAAAAAAATTTTTTTTTCAAAAAAAAAAATTAAAATATTTTTTTTTTTTTAAAAAAAATTTTTTTTTCAAAAGAAAGTAATTTTTGGTCCAATTTATAGTTTCTCAAAAATCTTTTTTTTTGAAGTAAATTTTTTTCAAAAATGTTAATCGTTTTTTGAAAAAAAAAATTGGTACGGGAAGTTCCAGCAATTTGCCTTAAGGCACGATGCCTTAATGTCTTAAGACAGAATTCCACTTACAGCTAGTTTTTTCTATTTTTTTATGACAGTTACAGTCAATATACTATCACCGTTTTGGCGTTGACGTTGAATTCTTCGATACCCCAGTATAACGATCCAAAGTAATAAATTCTAGCTATCGATATTATTATCAGTTCTTCATTCGCCCTCAACTAGACATGAAAATTGTACCGAAGATGCTTGTAAAATAAAAAATAGTTCAATGCGACCCAATATAAGATATATGGCTGTCGCTAGAGACATTTTTTCTGAAGCATAAATCTATTATTTTAGTCGATTTCGACAAACTTGGCTTGACGGACAACGAAAATCCCTACGGTGTTCTTCCACCAGTTCTAGCCCGTTCAATGGGCCGTGCAGCAGGTAGTATGCTAGCAGACTACGTTGGAAGGTACATTACCCACAGGCGTAGTCGGCGATCTCCACCTAGTCTGCCCGAAGAAATTCGACATGCGTTTCACGGAGGTGAAAGGTAAATAATTTTCAATACTTAAGGAAAAAATAAATGTCTGCAATAAAACGTTTTCTAAATCAAATGTATTTGTAGAGTAATACTTTACGCGGCCTTAGAAGATCTTTTGAGTTCGTTTGGCATGGACGGTAAAGCCTGCTTACTCAGGGCGATTTGTGAGGTCCATGCTAGACCTATGAAGAGGCTTGGATTGATAGGAGAGATGCTCCGATTATTTTTAAGGTGAGAGATAATATAACTAAAATTTTATTTACATATTTTGACCAATTGTCTTAAACTGGAGCAGTGACCAATATAGAAATATTCTTGGAAAAATCCAACAAACAAAGTTTTAACATATTAACGTTCATTAACGTTTTCCTAGAACGTGAACCTCTATTGTAAGGATAATCGCGTGTCACGCTCTATATAGACAATTTTCACATTATTCAATAATCCCGATGTGTTTGATTACTATGTGTAACACTTTCGACTATTGATATTCGTGACACTTCTTTGCCTGAAACGATTCTGTAATTAAATCACGCGACAAGTGCTTAAAGTATGTAGGTAATTATGAGATGTTTGTACCATTTGCCTACTGAATCATTTTTTTTACCTTAGTACTCTTAATTACATGTTTCTCATGTACGCACGCAGAAATTGTATTGTGTTTTGCATTCGTAAGTTTTCTTTTTCTTTGCCGCCAATAGTTGTTTATTGACCTACTATAATTTGACACCTTTAAAATTTTACGTTTGAATTAACGAAATCAAATAGAAATTACTTTTATGCTCAAACATATGTTTCGTAAATATTGACAAACAACACTGAATTATTATTTCAGTGCAAGTAAATCACCATATTCTGACTACCTTCAAGAATATGTGGAGGCAGAAAGTACAGGCGCCGGAAATCAGGGCCAAACTGAATGTTGGCCTTATTATAAAGCTTGTCCAAAGAGTTTATTCTGGTCTTCAAATAAATATACGTAAGTGAGATAATGTAATGTCATAAAGTATAATTGAATATGCTAAAGTAATTATTAATATTATATTATGAATTTAAATTATTTGAATCGATAAAATATCGAAAATATCTTAATTCAATTTATTTGTAATATAAAGATGTTATTTATAGTTATATAAATTAAATTGCATCTAATTCACAGACAAGAGAAGGATGAAAAAAATCATAATGATGACGATTTGAACATAGAAGAAAATGTGATACCCAATATTGGAAATATGGAGAAAAGATCAAGTTCTATAAACCACAAAAGAAAACCCAGTAATAGTTATATGTAAAATAAATAGAGATGTAGTATTTTTATTCAAAAATTTGGTATTTGAGTACCTAAATAACTAAATAGATTAATAAGATAATTGAATAGATTAAAATGCGCCCGCAATGATAGAATATCGGCGCTAGGAAAACTGTTTCAAAGAGGTCAATATGATTTGAAGTAATATAGTTCAAAGCTAGGCTGTTTAAACAATATTACAATTATAATGTTTCTATTTATCAGTAAGAATCATTTTTGTTCTAATAATAGGGCCGTTATGATGTAGAATCACTTTGAAGTTAAAATCTTAAGCTTATGTTTATTGCAGCATATTATATTTAAAACACTTTGATGACTTTTCTCAATTAGAAGCGATTTAGTCATTATTAGTCAGGTTACATGTTAATTGTAGATTGCATGATGGATGATTGACTGCTGTGTTAAGTCTTTGTAAAAATAATTAATTTATACCAGTTATTTATTAAATGTTTTTATGGGTAGTATTTATATCAGTGCCAAGTTATAATACTTAGAATTTAGTGTTATCTTGTTGTGTATAATAATTGAAATATAGTATATAGTATATATGTATATATATACAGTATATATCATAGTTGATAGTGCAAAACTGTTACGCCCCTTATAATATAAATATAAATAATTGACAAAATAAATAAAGTTAATAAAATAGCATCACTAACTCAATATATTATACCTGCTCCGTTTTAATTTTTAAAAACTCAAAATCATGCTCGAAATAATTTTTAATAACTACTGTTATCATTATCATGGGTGAAATAATATGAACATTATTTATTTTGCTTTATTTTTAGAGTTAATTATAACATTATGATATATTGTTATAGATACAAATAATTTAATATAATAGGATATTTCTAATGATTGGTATTTTTATTTATTAGATCAATTTTAGTATATAATATAATAAACAAAAATTTTTACTTTAAAATAATAAAATGTGAACCCTAGTTTAAAATTGAGTATAGATTGAAGTAGAGAAATTTGTCGTGCTAATAACAATTTCACAAATCGAATTTAAAAAGTTATTATAAATTATTATCTTAAAAAATATCATTGCTAATACAATTAGTACTAGCAAACTGCTGCAATTAAAGCTTCTTGTAAATAACGAGAAATTCTTAGCAGAAGTGCCGAAGCAACAGGTTTAAACCAGAGATCAAAAACTAATCACACTGTTTTCTTTTTCTTCGAAATATTCGATTTTTTAAATTTAATCTTTTTCAAACAAAATTCTTACAAGCTTTAAATTTTAATCAACATAACTGACCGTTTAAATTATTTTTTTTACTTTTAAGAGGAATTAAATGGCACTACATATTGCGATTACTATCCAAGATTCACTAAAGTTAATATTAGAATGAAAGATTGTGGCAGTCGGACAGATAAGCGAACGTTCGACTCTAATAAGATTTTTCATATCGTTGTATTAAAAAAGTTAAAAGAATTAAACAAATAATCTTATTTTTATTTTTCAAATGAAAGTTTCTTTGCCTATATTCAAAAATTGCACACAATAGGATCTCCAACAAAACGGAAAGCGCATGCTCCACATCTCAATTGCGAAAATATAGACTTATGTCAAATGCGCAATTCCTACTGTAAATATAACGAAATCAAAGCACCACAAGCAAAATGATTAAGGTTAGTTTACGTGAATTAAACTGATTTTGATAACCAATGAACTATTTGTGTTAATGACTTTCCAGTTATGTCTACTTGCGTCACTGTTTTTCCCCATTCATACGCGTTTTTTAGTCAAGAGGAGTTACTCGGATGAATCTGTGAAGGGATACTTGACTGACGTAAGTATTTGGGCAATTAATGCAAAATAAATCATGGAAAAGGGTATCAGAAAATATTCATTTTGATTTCAAGAAAAAAATCAATAAATTAACTTAGATAATATTGTGAAAAAAATTTAATACATGGCTATTGTCATATAGCAATAAATAAATTAATTTTGTACGCGATGGCTTAAAATTTTATAATTGGCGATTTTCTTAAACAATTTGTTTCAAATAGTAAGCAAATTGTTTTATAAATAGTAAGCAAAACATACATTTTTCACAGAGATAAAATTGTAGGTTATAGAGATATTATGAATAGTAGGGTATTATAAAGCATACTAAAGTGTTATTGAAAATCACAGATAAAATATTAATGTTACATTAATTTTATATGTCAAACTTTTATGAAATTTTATTATTTAATTCATATTCTTATTTGATCAACTTCATTTATAAATGATTGAATAATATTGAATGTATGTTATAAATAAAATTAATTTTCAATTACATAAAATTAATTTTAAGTATTTGATGGTCAAATGACCTGGGCTTGATTTTTCCAAATATAGAAATTAAAATTATATTGTTCTATTTTATTGCGTCTGTATTTGAAAAACTTAGAGTTGTTCAAACTATAAATATTTAATTTTTACTTTTTAAAACAGACGTTACATATAGTAATAAGGAAGCATTCATTAATCACGAAATATGACGTCGAGAAAGGGTAATCCCAAATTTTTCAAAAAAAAAATGCTACGGTTTTTTCCAGGTTCATACTAAATATTCGCGTGATGTTGGGTGATAGAGCTAAATTTAAATATCACCAGGGGGAGGGATGGGTTCAAACTGCCTAAAAATCGATCACGTGAATAATGGAGAGCCCAAATTTTTAATAACTATTAATAAATAAATATAACCGACTTCAATTTATGATTGTAAATTCAAACTTTCAACTAATTCAAAGATATCTTTTTCGCAATTGATGAAATTTAACTGGCCGTAAACTATGATAAGCAAACTGTATAATAATCAAATATTGCAGTTCATAAAATCATCCCAATAAACTAAGTTATTGTATATTATAAATAATATATTAATTTAAATTAAAATTACCTTGATGGGTCACTTAAACATTTCAAGCGTACTTGCTGGTGGAACGAAGTTTGCAAGGAGGAGTTCCAAACGCTCTTCCGATGTCGTTGTCCTGGTTGGAGCTATTGCAGAAGCCCTGGACGATATTATAACGCTTTCTGCAGCATGACACAAACCGGGTAAAACTATAAAAAAAGCAATTAAAATACTTAATTAACCATCAATTTACATTTCATCAATGCATAATGTAATATAGTAAGCCAATACAAAATTTAACGTACAACAGCTCACTGGAAGACTAATTTAAACCTACAATGTTGAATAGGATAAAAGTTTTCATTTATAACGAGTAAATCAATTTTTCATCATAGCTCAATAATGCCCCTATAATATATTGATACAAGCTCCCAAAAATTGATCACTTCATATATTTGCCAGATAATTAATATATATCACTGTTATTAACTGGTTTTAAGTAAAAATTGGGTTTTTATCATTCCTTTTGTATTTTATACCAAATTTTGATTTTATTCTCATTTTGATATTTATCATCTCAAATCATTAAAATTTTGATGTATATTTTAATCTGACTATACTTCATTCTACCTCGGATATTGTGTAGTCAAATTATCTTCACTCGGTTAGGTATAGTGTTAAATTTTGAGGTTTGATTGCCTTAATGTGAACCGTTGCGAGCAGTGTTTAATAGCGCAATATCCATTTATCACTGTCAATATCTACTTAAGTTCAACCCTATACAATGATCAGAGAAACCATACCGAGAATTCAGTCATATTAATCACACGCGGCCCTTATTTGATAAAGATTTATAATATGTTATCTTTTGTACAATTTCTAATCAAATTTTGATGGAGTTAGAATCATTGAAGAATTCATATTAAATTATATTGGAATGTATTTTTATATTACTTTTCTATTTCTATTACCTTTCTATTACCTTTAATGTAACAAACGGTATAGTTGCTTCCCCAAAGTTTTCAATAATTTAAATGATTTGATAAATTTTTGAGTTAATATGAGATATAACAATACTAATATGAGATTTCTGATCATTCAAATCTATCATTACTTTCTACCATTCAAACGATTTGAAATTCCAAAGTTTTAAAATAGTTGCAACTGTATGAGCTCATTTGTGAGCTCTATAATCATATTGAAAAATTATAATATTTGCGAACGTATTTGTCTATGTTTAAATTGCTATCTTATTAATACAAAATAATATACACGATTATTTTCATAACAAATGTTAATATCCATTATTTTTACTAATTTTCTTTCATAATAATAGGAAGCACGTGGCGCAAATGGTTTAGAGCCATAAGCCATAACTTCAACGATAAGTTTTTAAAATTCAAATCCCGCGATACGTACACCCTAATGAAAATGGAACACCTAGTTCTCATTTCTGTTCAACAAAAACAAAATTTTTATAATAAATAAATCTGTAAACTTTAGTAAAAACCGTATACTTGAATGTTACATACAGCATACAGGGTTTTAACTGTTGTAAATATGCCTTATTTTCAAAAAAAAGTAAGTAAAAGTAAAAAAGTTTCAATTTTGCAGATACATCTGGACTCAACCAGAACATAATTGGGAAGGTGCAGAAGTTGCCACATAGTGGCGGCTGGGGGGTCGCACCGAAGGCGGCCAACTACCCCAAAACAAATTATATCAAACTTCTGCCGTTCCAAAAACTGAAGAATCATCAACAAAACATTCAATTGTTCAGACTTTTGATAGGCCATCAACTACAACACATGCCCTACCTCGTGTAACAACCACCACTGTTGTAACACCCGTTGATGGTACTAAAAGAAAGTGCCAGTTACAGTAAAGGTCAGTAAAAAGTGATTGAGTCAAGTTTTATTTTATATGCATATATTTTTGCACAACAGATCGTAAAATTAATTTTTTTCGCAAAAAATATGTAGACAATTTAAATGTTGAAATAAAAGTGAGTTTCAATGCTTAATGTTATATTTAACATATGTATTTTTTTAAATTTTATTTCCCTTATTTCAGGGCGATAATGTAAAAATAATCCCAGAAATAGTAGTGCTATTCAAGAAATTGGTAAAGGAATATCTGATAGTCAGAACGACGTAGTGAAACATGGTGACCCATGGGTCTCCAATATTACCTTCAAGTTAAAAGTCATTGCAAATAACAGGCATTTGAATACCACAGCCAACGTTAATAAATCAAAGAAAAATCCGACCATTTGGACAGCAACTGTGTGAATCCGGTCTCATAATTATTAAAAGCTCCGTAAATGTCTATTGACCCCAGTCTACTACCTATATTATTTTAAACAATATATAGTGTTCTCAATTATAATTTGCACTGCCAATTTATTAAAAAAAATCCAAATATTAGGTACACATTGAAATTTTAATTTATTTTCTGCAGAATATAGAGAGTTCTTAATTTATAATTTCCACTGCCATTTAATAAAAATCAGATGTTAACATAGTAACACTTTGAATAAATCTTTATGTGGAAGTTCAGAAATAAAATATATTAAGTACTTTACCAATTATATGCTCTTTAAGAAATGAAAACATACTTTGCCAATATTAAATATTGTTATTTAATACTAATAATAATAGTATGATGAATGATGTATTTAACATAACATCTAAAACGTTATTGCTTTATATTTATATTTATCAAGACTCGAATAATACGTAAATATAAATTTCTTTATTCCAATAGAAATTTAATAGCAAGAGTTTAGCAATCGATATTGATGTGTCTTTTTTTCTAAATAAATTAGGTGCTAAATCTACTTGTGATTTATAGTGATAAATTCTTGTGATGTGAATATAAATACAGATATCATTGAACGTTGTTTGTTTTATTTAGTATATATTAGTATATAAATAAATTATATATTTTTAACAACGAAAAGAATTAGAAAAACAAAAAAAGCTTAACAGATGCATTAAAGCAAGTATTAATGTGTATGTTACTTATTTAAATAAAGCGATATTATGGTAAGACTATTAAATTGCTCTAAAAATAATCTATTCCAAAATAGAAACCTAAGTTGAAGGGTGCTATCCGTAATTTAAATATGATTATAATATACGTCAAAAACGGTTGTGTCAAATTATGTATGAATTCATATGGGTATAGAGTTTTGATAATGTTAAGATGTGTGCAAAACATTTTATGCATTCAGGAACTTGGTCGTTAATATTTCGTCATTTCGCCAAATAATAAAAAAAAACTAATAAATAAAGCACAGATATAATAAAATATATTAATTCATTAATTATAGTATGCAATAAATACGAGTTTTATTGCCAATCGATATTTAACGCGATTGACAGATTTATTAATGGCAGAGACAGTTTTAGTAGGAGGATCAAAGAGCCATTAATTAATTTACGTATACATAATAATTAATAATATTTTTTTACAATAATTTCGAAATCTAACTATATATATATATATATATATATATATATATTTATTTATTTATTTATTTTATCATGAATTTATGTTCTCATGTTTGAAATATAGTGCAAGAAATTATTATAATATTCATTTTTTTAATAAACTATTCTAAATAATTCCGGTATTGATTTCTTAGCTAAAATAAAATTTCTAAATTAATGTTCATGGTATTACTGACTACAGATAATCCTTCAATCAGAAGTGCTAGTGGTAAATTTGCTTTGTGCCAAAAAATTATTACTTCAATCATTATATTAATCCAACAAATTATTTTAATAAGATTTTAGCTAAATTTTTCAATGAACCTTATTATTATTATAATATAATAAATCTTTAGCATTTGTAAGTAAAATAATGCAAAGTTCAATTATTCAAAAGGATTCATCTGAACTGAAATATTCTAAGCAAAATATTTTGTTTAGAATATTTCAGTATATAACATAAAATATTTTTGTTAAAATCACAGAAATAAATTATATGTTAATAAAAAGAGTTCCAATAAAATTTTGATTCTGCAAGTTGTCCACAAATGATGATGAATGAATAGACTTCAAAAATTTATTGAGTTTTTTAGTTTCTCGTATAATGTTTTTTATTTCATTTTTAACAAACATGAACTTATTTCAGTATATAGTATTTAAAATATGTGTGGTAATTAGATATATTAAAATGCTCACCTTCGATTATTTTTGACATGATAATCAAACAATGTATTTGCTAAAATTGACTTTCACGTGCCAATGTTGACGCAATACTACCTCAACATTATCTCAATATAATTCAATGTAGGGCCAATATCATTTGACCAATTACGTTAACCCTCGTAATCATACAGTGGTGGCCCAAAACAATTTTCGAGAAATTGATTGATTTGCAGTCAATTTCTTAACTACAGTTGGAGAAGATTTTTTTATTTACGTTTCTTAAGCGACTACTTTTCCAAGATTATGCAGTATAGTGCTTCATGCAAATTGAGGAAAGTCTAAAGTTTTATAAATGCAAAAAATGAACTTAAAAAAAAATTCGAAAGCAGTCTTTAGAACGTACTAATTGTGACGCAATACTACCTCAACATTATCTCTATATAATTCAATGTTGAGCCAATATCATTTGACCAATTTACGGGAAATTGATTGATTTTCAGTCTAATACTTACAGATGGAGAAGATTTCTTTAATTACATTTCTTAAGCGTGATAACTACTTATAATTGAGGAAAATCTAAAGTTTATAAATGCAAAAAATGAACTAAAAAAAATCTATAGTAGTCTACTAAAGTAGTCTATAGAACATGCCAATTTTGACGCAATACTACCTCAACATTATCTCTATATAATTCAATGTTGGGCCAATATCTTTTGACCAATAACAATAATTTGACCATTTGAGTGGTGGTCCAAAGCAAAAAAAAATTCAGGAAGTTGATTGATTTTCAGTCAATTACTTAACTACAGTTTGGGAATATTTCTTTATTTACGTTTCTTAAGCGAAATAACTACTTTTCCAAGATTTTGCATCATATTGAGAAAAGGCTAAAGTTTTATAAATGCGAAAAATGAACTAAAAATATATCGTCTAAAGTAACCTACTAAAGTATTCTGTAGAACGTTTCAGTGTTGACGCAATACTACCTCTCAACATTATCTCTATATAATTCAATGTTGGGCCAATATCATTTGACCAATAGCTCCAATAGGACCATTAGTCCAAAGCAAAACAATTTTTGAGAAATTGATTGATTTTCAGTCAATTACTTAACTACAGATGAGAGAAGATTTCTTTATTTACGTGTCTTAAGTGTGATAACTACTTTTCCAAGATATATATTATCTTGGAAATTTGGCACTATACTGGAAACATATTTTCCAGTATAGTGCTTGATGCAAATTGAAGAAAGACTAAAGTTTTATAAATGCAATAAATAAACTAAAAAAAATTTTTTAAAGTAGTCTACTAATAGTAGTCTATAGAACGTGCCAATTTTGACCCAATACTACCTCAACATGACCTCTATATAATTCAATGTTGGGCCAATATCTTTTGACCAATAAAATAATTTGGCCATTTGAGTGATGGTCCAAAGCAAAATAATTTTCGGAAAGTTGATTGATTTTCAGTCAATTACTTAACTACAGATAAGAGAAGATTTCTTTATTTACGTGTCTTAAGTGTGATAACTACTTTTCCAAGATATATATTATCTTGGAAATTTGGCACTATACTGGAAACATATTTTCCAGTATAGTGCTTGATGCAAATTGAGAAAAGTCTAAAGTTTTATAAATGCAAAAACTAACTAAAAAAAAATTCTAAAATAGTTTATAGAACAGTTTTATAGAACATGCCAATGTTGACGCGAAACAACCTCAACATGATCTCTATATAATTCAATGTTGGCCAATATCACTTGATTAACAACGTTTGACTAATAACGATCCGAAACAGAAAAAAATTAATAACGTTTGACTGAAAATTGAATTGATTTTAGTCAATTACTCAATACTCAACAAATTGGAGAAGATTCCTTTATTTACGTTTTTAATCATGATAACTACTGTTCCAAGTACCTGATGAAGATTGAGAAAATCTAATATTTGTAACTGAAGTATTCTATAGAACAGTTCTAAGAACTGTGTTTTTTGTTATATTTTAAATCGTTTACAAGATAATTGAAGCATAAAAATTCACAACATAAAAACACAAATTTCCCATTCCCCTTTCCCAAAATTTATGTTTTTGTGTTTGAATCTTTTCATTGGCTCTTTGACTATTAAATCCTCACTGGTAGCATATACCCTGTATAATATTATTGTAGTACTCCCGTTATTGATCCGCCGAGTGTGACGTGCGATATCGTCAGCGTGAGCAAAACGTGAAGCGTAGGCGCTACTCGAAAACATATTCCGCGACTCCACAAAATCAGATTGGCAAAATGCTACAAGTGTAAATAACTTCGTCAAACCAAATTCGACAATAATTTTACCTTTTCCGAATTTTAAGTAGTGATTCAAAGTGTTCGCGTATTTCTAAACAAGAGTTCAATATGAATTTAATATCAGCTACAGTGTTCGTCGGTTTCGCGGTAGTATTATTGGCAGTTTCGAGTTTCGTCGACGGCAGACCAGGTGATCTTAATCTCAACGACGACCTTAACCGTGATTTCTATAAGAAGTCAAAATTGCTGGATTCTGCATATGATAAACAGCGGAGATCATCGGTACATATAATTATAGATTAAGATATGTTTAAACAAATTATGAGAAAAACAAATCTTATATTAATAATTAGTAAATA
>NW_020536999.1:54480920-54506792 GCF_003426905.1 Ctenocephalides felis | reverse complement strand
GGCAAGTTATAGTAATCGCAAAAAAATCGAAAATGAATTTTTTTTATATATCTTTACGTTTCAAAACCTTCTGAACATTTTGGCATATCTTAGAAAAATGGATGTATGTGTGTGTACGTGTATGTATGTGTGTGCGGATACAAATTTTCGTCGACGATTTCGGGAACACGGATGAAGCGATTTGAATAACTCAAAAAACATTCGATTCGTATTGATAAGGAGACGAGCTGATTAGTTTTTGACGAAGGCAGGTCTAGCCATTTTAAAGATACGGGGCAAAAAATGCCAAAAATGGTACTCGGTTTTTAAGGAAGAGCTTGTATTGACAAGATGAAGAATTGATCAAATTTTCATGAAGGCAGGTCTAGCGGTTTTGGAGATCTAGTGAAAAAAGTAAAAAAAATTGTCATTTGGCGGTTAAAAATGATCATTAGAGATATGCACATCAAATTATCAGATATTTTACAGAGATTTTAATAATGAGTATGAATTTTGTTTACATTCCTATGGGTTCCGTACCAATGTTTATTCGTTAGACGGCGACGCGGCGCTTACGCGCTTTGACATTTTGTCTCTATGCAGTTAAAGCAGTACGATTGCTTTGAAAATAAGTTCAGAATTTCTAAAATATGTCAAAATAAAGAAAATTTTAATAATAAATAATAATAAAATAATTTTTTTTCAAAAAAAGTAATTTTTGTCAAATTTATAGTTTCTCAGAAATCTAATTTGTTGGAAGTAATTTTTTTTCAACAATATTAATCTTTTTTAAAAAAATAAGGCACGATGCCATGCGCCCCACTAGTTTTGTCCAAAAATGACAATTTTTGAAGATTAAGAAAGACTTTGTAAATCGTTGGTTGCATGCCTTTTGAGGCATGCAAAAATTTGTTGTTATTTTATTAATATTGTAACGTTATGTTTCATTTTATTTGTCAAAATATCGGATATCAAAATTTAGGATTTTTTTGCAGCTAAGATATTACTATTTGCAGAGCAGTACAATATACAATAGAATCCAATGAAAACACAATGTTCGTAAGTGGATGAGCTTTTTCATCCGAGTCGAATATAAATCATAAACTATACCATTAACAAGATATAGTTATAATGTAACTTATAATATGTTAATTCAGCTGACAAATTATTAGGAACCAGCTTTTTATACTATTTATTTTTATAAATGCTTAGGACTGTTGTAATTTTATATACTAACAAAAACAATATAAAATATTTTATGTGTTAACATTTCTAGTAAAAATATCTTCTTTGTGGTATATGAATATTTCAAATATAAAATACTAATTATTTTCTAATATATTTAAATTAGTTATTGGATTCATTTTTGTTGCTGTCTGTGATTTTATTGACTAATTATTAATATAAGAATTTGTTTCTCATATATTTGTTTAACATATAATTAATCTATAATTATATATACCGATGATCTCCGCTGTTTATCATATGCAGAATCCAGCAATTGCTTGACTTCTTTATAGAAATCACGGTTAAGGTCGTCGTCGAGATTAAGATCACCTGGTCTGCCGTCGACGAAACTCGAAACTGCCAATAATACTACCGCGAAACCGACGAACACTGTAGCTGATATTAAATTCATATTGAACTCTTGTTTAGAAATACGCGAACACTTTGAATCACTACTAAAATTCGGAAAAGGTAAAATTATTGTCGAATTTGGTTTGACGAAGTTATTTACACTTGTAGCATTTTGCCAATCTGATTTTGTGGAGTCGCGGAATATGTTTTCGAGTAGCGCCTACGCTTCACGTTTTGCTCACGCTGACGATATCGCACGTCACACTCGGCGGATCAATAACGGGAGTACTACAATAATATAATACAGGGTATATGCTACCAGTGAGGATTTAATAGTCAAAGAGCCAATGAAAAGATTTCAAACACATGGAAAATATTTTGGGAAAGGGGAATGGGAAATTTGTGTTTTTATGTTATGATTTTTTACGCTTCAATTCTCTTATAAACGATTTAAAATATAAACAGAAAACACAGTTCTATGGAACTGTTCTATAGAATACTTTAGCTACAAAGATTAGATTTTTCTCAATTTTCATCAGGCACTTGGAACATTAGTTATAATGCTTAAAAAACGTAAATATAGGAATCTTCTCCAATTTGTTAAGTATTGAGTAATTGACTGAAAATCAATTCAATTTTCAGTCAAACGTTATTAATTTTGTTCTGTTTCGGATCGTTATTAGTCAAACGTTATTAATCAAGTGATATTGGCCAACATTGAATTATATAGAGATCATGTTGTGGTTGTTTCGCGTCAACATTGGCATGTTCTATAAAACTGTTCTATAAACTATTTTAGAATTTTTTTTTAGTTAGTTTTTGCATTTATAAAACTTTAGACTTTTCTCAATTTGCATCAAGCACTATACTGGAAAATATGTTTCCAGTATAGTGCCAAATTTCCAAGATAATATATATCTTGGAAAAGTACTTATCACACTTAAGACACGTAAATAAAGAAATCTTCTCTTATCTGTAGTTAAGTAATTGACTGAAAATCAATCAACTTTCTGAAAATTATTTTGCTTTGGACCACCACTCAAATGGCCAAATTATTGTTATTGGTCAAAAGATATTGGCCCAACATTGAATTATATAGAGGTAATGTTGAGGTAGTATTGCGTCAAAATTGGCATGTTCTATAAACTACTATTAGTAGACTACTTTAGAATTTTTTTTTAGTTTATTTTTTGCATTTATAAAACTTTAGTCTTTCTTCAATTTGCATCAAGCACTATACTGGAAAATATGTTTCCAGTATAGTGCCAAATTTCCAAGATAATATATATCTTGGAAAAGTAGTTATCACACATAAGACACGTAAATAAAGAAATCTTCTCTCATCTGTAGTTAAGTAATTGACTGAAAATCAATCAATTTCTCAAAAATTGTTTTGCTTTGGACTAATGGTCCTATTGGAGCTATTGGTCAAATGATATTGGCCCAACATTGAATTATATAGAGATAATGTTGAGGTAGTATTGCGTCAACACTGAAACGTTCTACAGAATACTTTAGTAGGTTACTTTAGACGATATTTTTAGTTCATTTTTCGCATTTATAAAACTTTAGCCTTTTCTCAATATGATGCAAAATCTTGGAAAAGTAGTTATTTCGCTTAAGAAACGTAAATAAAGAAATATTCCCAAACTGTAGTTAAGTAATTGACTGAAAATCAATCAACTTCCTGAATTTTTTTTTGCTTTGGACCACCACTCAAATGGTCAAATTATTGTTATTGGTCAAAAGATATTGGCCCAACATTGAATTATATAGAGATAATGTTGAGGTAGTATTGCGTCAAAATTGGCATGTTCTATAGACTACTTTAGTAGACTACTATAGATTTTTTTTAGTTCATTTTTTGCATTTATAAAACTTTAGATTTTCCTCAATTATAAGTAGTTATCACGCTTAAGAAATGTAATTAAAGAAATCTTCTCCATCTGTAAGTATTAGACTGAAAATCAATCAATTTCCCGTAAATTGGTCAAATGATATTGGCTCAACATTGAATTATATAGAGATAATGTTGAGGTAGTATTGCGTCACAATTAGTACGTTCTAAAGACTGCTTTCGAATTTTTTTTTAAGTTCATTTTTTGCATTTATAAAACTTTAGACTTTCCTCAATTTGCATGAAGCACTATACTGCATAATCTTGGAAAAGTAGTCGCTTAAGAAACGTAAATAAAAAAATCTTCTCCAACTGTAGTTAAGAAATTGACTGCAAATCAATCAATTTCTCGAAAATTGTTTTGGGCCACCACTGTATGATTACGAGGGTTAACGTAATTGGTCAAATGATATTGGCCCTACATTGAATTATATTGAGATAATGTTGAGGTAGTATTGCGTCAACATTGGCACGTGAAAGTCAATTTTAGCAAATACATTGTTTGATTATCATGTCAAAAATAATCGAAGGTGAGCATTTTAATATATCTAATTACCACACATATTTTAAATACTATATACTGAAATAAGTTCATGTTTGTTAAAAATGAAATAAAAAACATTATACGAGAAACTAAAAAACTCAATAAATTTTTGAAATCTATTCATTCATCATCATTTGTGGACAACTTGCAACATCAACATTTTATTTGAACTCTTCCTATTAACATATAATTCATTTCTGTGATTTTAACAAAATATTTTATGTTATATACTGAAATATTCTAAACAAAATATTTTGCTTAGAATATTTCAGTTCAGATGAATCATTTTGAGGAATTGAACTTTGCATTATTTTACTTACAAATGCTAAAGATTTATTATATTATAATAATAATAAGGTTCATTGAAAAATTTAGCTAAAAATCTTATTAAAATAATTTGTTGGATTAATATAATGATTGAAGTAATAATTTTTTTGGCACAAAGCAAATTTACCACTAGCACTTCTGATTGAAGGATTATCTGTAGTCAGTAATACCATGAACATTAATTTAGAAATTTTATTTTTAGCTAAGAAATCAATACCGGAATTATTTAGAATAGTTTATTAAAAAAATGAATATTATAATAATTTCTTGCACTATATTTCAAACATGAGAACATAAATTCATGATAAAAATAAATAAATAAATAAATATATATATATATATATATATATATAGTTAGATTTCGAAATTATTGTAAAAAAATATTATTAATTATTATGTATACGTAAATTAATTAATGGCTCTTTGATCCTCCTACTAAAACTGTCTCTGCCATTAATAAATCTGTCAATCGCGTTAAATATCGATTGGCAATAAAACTCGTATTTATTGCATACTATAATTAATGAATTAATATATTTTATTATATCTGTGCTTTATTTATTAGTTTTTTTTTATTATTTGGCGAAATGACGAAATATTAACGACCAAGTTCCTGAATGCATAAAATGTTTTGCACACATCTTAACATTATCAAAACTCTATACCCATATGAATTCATACATAATTTGACACAACCGTTTTTGACGTATATTATAATCATATTTAAATTACGGATAGCACCCTTCAACTTAGGTTTCTATTTTGGAATAGATTATTTTTAGAGCAATTTAATAGTCTTACCATAATATCGCTTTATTTAAATAAGTAACATACACATTAATACTTGCTTTAATGCATCTGTTAAGCTTTTTTTGTTTTTCTAATTCTTTTCGTTGTTAAAAATATATAATTTATTTATATACTAATATATACTAAATAAAACAAACAACGTTCAATGATATCTGTATTTATATTCACATCACAAGAATTTATCACTATAAATCACAAGTAGATTTAGCACCTAATTTATTTAGAAAAAAAGACACATCAATATCGATTGCTAAACTCTTGCTATTAAATTTCTATTGGAATAAAGAAATTTATATTTACGTATTATTCGAGTCTTGATAAATATAAATATAAAGCAATAACGTTTTAGATGTTATGTTAAATACATCATTCATCATACTATTATTATTAGTATTAAATAACAATATTTAATATTGGCAAAGTATGTTTTCATTTCTTAAAGAGCATATAATTGGTAAAGTACTTAATATATTTTATTTCTGAACTTCCACATAAAGATTTATTCAAAGTGTTACTATGTTAACATCTGATTTTTATTAAATGGCAGTGGAAATTATAAATTAAGAACTCTCTATATTCTGCAGAAAATAAATTAAAATTTCAATGTGTACCTAATATTTGGATTTTTTTTAATAAATTGGCAGTGCAAATTATAATTGAGAACACTATATATTGTTTAAAATAATATAGGTAGTAGACTGGGGTCAATAGACATTTACGGAGCTTTTAATAATTATGAGACCGGATTCACACAGTTGCTGTCCAAATGGTCGGATTTTTCTTTGATTTATTAACGTTGGCTGTGGTATTCAAATGCCTGTTATTTGCAATGACTTTTAACTTGAAGGTAATATTGGAGACCCATGGGTCACCATGTTTCACTACGTCGTTCTGACTATCAGATATTCCTTTACCAATTTCTTGAATAGCACTACTATTTCTGGGATTATTTTTTACATTATCTCCCTGAAAATAAGAGAAATAAAATTTAAAAAAAATACATGAGTTTAATATAATATTAAGCATTGAAACTGATTTTAATTGTATCTACATATTTTTTGCGAAAAATAAATAATAAATCCTGTTGTGCAAAAATACTATGCATATCAAAATGAAACTTCACTCAATCACTTTTTACTGACCTTTACTGTAACTGGCACTTTCTTCGTAGTACCATCAACGGGGGTTACAACCGTTGTAGTTGTCACATTAACAGGCAGGGCATGTGTTGTAGTTGATGGCTTATCAGAAGTCTGAACAATTGAATGTTTTGTTGATGATTCTTCAGTTTTTGGAACGGCAGAAGTTTGATATAATTTGTTTTGGGGTAGTTGGCCGCCTTCGGTGCGACCCCCCAGCCGCCACTATGTGGCAACTTCTGCACCTTCCCAATTATGTTCTGGTTGAGTCCAGATGTATCTGCAAAATTGAAACTTTTTTACTTTTACTTACTTTTTTTTGAAAATAAGGCATATTTACAACAGTTAAAACCCTGTATGCTGTATGTAACATTCAAGTATACGGTTTTTACTAAAGTTTACAGATTTATTTATTATAAAATTTTTGTTTTTGTTGAACAGAAATGAGAACTAGGTGTTCCATTTTTATGAAACCCTTAAAGCAGCTTAATGTTTGTTCTTACTGTTAGTAATTTGAACTTTTTTTTTTCTTTTAAAGTTATTAGAGATCGATTAGAAGTCAATACGTCCATTATATTTGTGACATTGCAGCAGTCTATTTTTTATTTGGAAGGATTTTAGGAACTATATTTTCAAGTTAAAATGGATATCACGATTGCTTGATATTAGGGTGTACGTATTATATATATCGCGAGATTTGAATTTTCAAAACTTATGGTTGAAGTGGCTCTAAACCATTTGCGCCACGTGCTTCCTATTATTATGAAAGAAAATTAGTAAAAATTATGGATATTAACATTTGTTATAAAAATAATCGTGTATATTATTTTGTATTAATAAGATAGCAATTTAAACATAGACAAATACGTTCGCAAATATTATAATTTTTCAATATGATTATAGAGCTCACAAATGAGCTCATACAGTTCCAACTATTTTAAAACTTTGGAATTTCAAATCGTTTGAGTGGTAGAAAGTAATGATAGATTTGAATGATTAGAAATCTCATATTAGTATTGTTATATCTCATATTAACTCAAAAATTTATCAAATCATTTAAATTTTTGAAAACTTTAGGGAAGCAACTATACCGTTTGTTACATTAAAGGTAATAGAAAGGTAATAGAAATAGAAAGGTAATAGAAAAATATTTTCCAATATAATTTAATATGAATTCTTCAATGATTCCAATGATTCTAACTCCATCAAAATTTGATTAGAAATTGTACAAAAGATAACATATTATAAATCTTCATCAAATAAGGGCCGCGTGTGATTAATATGACTGAATTCACGGTATGGCTTCTCTGATCATTGTATAGGGTTGAACTTAAGTAGATATTGACAGTGATAAATGGATATTGCGCTATTAAACACTGCTCGCAACGCTTCACATTAAGGCAATCACAATAAACCTCAAAATTTAACACTATACCTAACCAAGTGAAGATAATTTGACTACACAATATCCGAGGTAGAATGAAGTATAGTAATACACATCAAAATTTTAATCATTTAAGATGATCAACATCAAAATGAAAATACAATTCTAACGTGATGTAAAATACAAAAGGAATAATGCAAATCCAATTTTTACTTAAAACCAATTTGTAACAGTGTTGTCTATTAAGTATCTCGAAAAAATATAAAATGATCAATTATTGGAAGCTTGTAATAATATATTATTGAAAAATTGATTTACTCGTTATGAATGAAAAATTTTATACTATAACAATGTTGAGTGATTTTTAAATTAGTCACTTGGTGAGCTGTTGTAGGTTAATTTTATACAGGCATACAAAATTATTATTTTTATATTTTACATTGTGTATTGATGAAATGTAAATTGATGGTTAAAAATGTATTTTCTTATTTTTTTTCTAGTTTTACCCGGTTTGTGTCATGCTGCAGAAAGCATTATAATATCGTCCAGGGCTTCTGCAATAGCTCCATCCTGGACAACGACATCGAAAGAGCGTTTGGAATTCCTCCTTGCAAACCTCGTTCCACCAGCAAGTACGCTTGAAATGTTTAAGTAACCCATCAGGATATCAAGGTAATTTTAATTTAAATTAATATACTATTTATAACGTACAATAACTGAGTTCATTGAGATAGTTTTATAAACTCTAATATTTTATTGTATTGTTTGCTTATCATCCTTTACTGTCTGATAAATTTCACCACAATACAATGAATCGCGAAAGATGTCTCTATTTGATATGGTTGAATTTACAATCAAAAATTGAAGTCGGTTATACCTATTTATTGATATTATAAATAGTTAGGGGCCGTCCATTAACCACGTGATCGATTTTTAAGCATTTTTGGACCCCTTCCTCCGACTTTTTTATACGTGGTGATATTCAAAATTAGCTCCCCTCCCTCACCCAACATTACCTGTATTTAGTTTTAACTTTTGTTAACTTTTTTATTTCTTTTTGAAAGATTTTGGATTTTTTCTTATATTCGGGTAAAAAATAATTACACGTGATATTTTACTAGACTTTCTCCTCTCCCACGCAATATTTCATGATTAATGGACTCCTCCTTATTGCCATATATATCGTCTGTTTTAGAAAGCAAAAATTTAAAAAAAATGTATAGTTTGAGAGACTTTTTGAACAACTAGAAATTTTTCAAATACAAAGGCAATAAAAAACAATAGGATTTTAATTTATATATATTGGAAAAATCAAGTCCAGATCATTTGTTCATCAAGACCATCAAATACTTAAAATTCATGTTATGTATTTGAAAATTAATTTTATGGTCAAATAAGAACATGAATTAAATGATAAAATTTCATGAAAGTTTAACTAATAAAATTAATATAACATTGATATTTTATCTGTAATTTTCAATCAAACTTTAGTATAATAACCCCAGCTATTCATAATATCTCTATAACCTACAATTTTGTCTGTGCGAAAAATGTATATTTTGCTTACTATTTATAAAACAATTTGCTTACTATTTATAATAAATTGTTTATGGAAATGGCCAATTATACAATTTTGAAGCCGTCGGGTACAAAATTAATTTAATTATTGCTATATGACAATAGCCATGTATTAATTTTTTATTCGCAATATTGTCTAGTTAATTGAATGATTTTTTTCTTGAAATAAAAATGAATTTTCTCACATCTTTTTTCCCTGAAATTTAGTTTTAATTGCCCAAATACTTACGTCAGTCAAGTATCCCTTCACAGATTCATCCGAGTAACTCCTCTTGACTAAAAAACGCGTATGAATGGGGAAAAACAGTGACGCAAGTAGACATAACTGGAAAGTCATTAACACAAATAGTTCATTGATTATCAAAATCAGTTTAATTCACGTGAACTAACCTTAATCATTTTGCTTGTGGTGCTTTGATTTCGTTATATTTACAGTAGGAATTACGCATTTGACATAAGTCTATATTTTCGCAATCCAGATGTGGAGCATGCGCTTTTCGTTTTTGGGATCCTATTGTGTGCAATCTTTGAATATAGAATAAGAAACTTTTATTTGGAAAATAAGAGTAAGACTATTTATTTAATTTTTTAACTTTTTTAATATAAATCTTTTTGTTGTTGAATCGTTCGTTCACCTATCCGATTGTCACAATCTTCTTAATATTCTTAATATTATTTTTTCTTACTTGGATAGTAATCACAATATGTAGCGCCATTTAATCCCTGTTAAAAGTGAAAGAGAATTAATTTAAACAATTTTATTAATTAAAATTTAGAGTTTGTAAGAGTTTTTGTTTGAAAAAAAAATTAAATTAAAAAAATCGAATATTCGAAATTCTGAAATCGAAAAATCGAAAATAAAAGAAAACAGTGTGATTAGTTTTTGATCTCTGGTTTAAACCTGTTGCTTCGGCTAAGAATTTCTTGATATTTATAAGAAGCTTTAATTGCAGCAGTTTGCTAGTACTAATTGTATTAACAATGATATTTTCTAAAAATGTTATAATAACTTTTTAAATTTGATTCTATACTCAATTTTAAACTAAATAGGGTTCATTTTTTATTAATTTAAAATAAAAAATTTTGTTCATTATGTTAGAATCTAAAATTGATTTAATAAATAAAAATACCAATCATTAGAAATATCCTATTATATTAAATTATTTGTATCTATAACATTATATCATAATGTTATAATTAACTCTAAAAATAAAGCAAAATAAATAATGTTCATATTTCTTCACCCATGATAATGATAACAGTGGTTATTAAAAATTATTTCGAGCATGATTTTGAGTTTTTAAAAATTAAAACGGAGCAGGTATAATATATTGAGTTAGTGATGCTGTTTTATTAACTTCATTCATTTTGTCAATTATTTATATTTATATTATAAGGAGCGTAACAGTTTTGCACTATCAACTATGATATATACTGTATATATATACATATATACTATATTTTTATCAAAAACTATATTTCAATTATTATACACAACAAGATAACACTAAGTTCTAAGTATTATAACTTGGCACTGATATAAATACTACCCATAAAACATTTAATAAATAACTGGTATAAATTAATTATTTTTACAAAGACTTAACACAGCAGTCAATCATCCATCATGCAATCTACAATTAACATGTAACCTGACTAATAATGACTAAATCGCTTCTAATTGAGAAAAGTCATCAAAGTGTTTTAAATATAATATGCTGAAATAAACATAAGCTTAAGATTTTAACTTCAAAGTGATTCTACATCATAACGGCTCTATTATTAGAACTAAAATGATTCTTACTGATAAATAGAAACATTATAATTGTAATATTGTTTAAACAGCCTAGCTTTGAACTATATTACTTCAAATCATATTGACCTCTTTGAAACAGTTTTCCTAGCGCCGATATTCTATCATTGCGGGCGCATTTTAATCTATTCAATTATCTTATTATTCTATTTAGTTATTTAGGTACTCAAATACCAAATTTTTGAATAAAAATACTACATCTCTATTTATTTTACATATAACTATTACTGGGTTTTCTTCTGTGGTTCATAGAACTTGATCTTTTCTCCATAGTTCCAATATTGGGTATCACATTTTCTTCTATGTTCAAATCGTCATCATTATGATTTTTTTCATCCTTCTCTTGTCTGTGAATTAGATGCAATTTAATTTATATAACTATAAATAACATCTTTATATTACAAATAAATTGAATTAAGATATTTTCGACATTTTACTTTAATATGATATTTTTCGATATTTTTAATAATTACTTTAGCATATTCAATTATACTTTATGACATTACATTATCTCACTTACGTATATTTATTTGAAGACCAGAATAAACTCTTTGGACAAGCTTTATAATAAGGCCAACATTCAGTTTGGCCCTGATTTCCGGCGCCTGTACTTTCTGCCTCCACATATTCTTGAAGGTAGTCAGAATATGGTGATTTACTTGCACTGAAATAATAATTCAGTGTTGTTTGTCAATATTTACGAAACATATGTTTGAGCATAAAATAAATTTCTATTTGATTTCGTTAATTCAAACGTAAAATTTTAAAGGTGTCAAATTATAGTAGGTCAATAAACAACTATTGGCGGCAAAGAAAAAGAAAACTTACGAATGCAAAACACAATACAATTTCTGCGTGCGTACATGAGAAACATGTAATTAAGAGTACTAAGGTAAAAAAAATGATTCAGTAGGCAAATGGTACAAACATCTCATAATTACCTACATACTTTACGCACTTGTCGCGTGATTTAATTACAGAATCGTTTCATGCAAAGAAGTGTCACGAATATCAATAGTCGAAAGTGTTACACATAGTAATCAAACACATCGGGATTATTGAATAATGTGAAAATTGTCTATATAGAGCGTGACACGCGATTATCCTTACAATAGAGGTTCACGTTCTAGGAAAACGTTAATGAACGTTAATATGTTAAAACTTTGTTTGTTGGATTTTTCCAAGAATATTTCTATATTGGTCACTGCTCCAGTTTAAGACAATTGGTCAAAATATGTAAATAAAATTTTAGTTATATTATCTCTCACCTTAAAAATAATCGGAGCATCTCTCCTATCAATCCAAGCCTCTTCATAGGTCTAGCATGGACCTCACAAATCGCCCTGAGTAAGCAGGCTTTACCGTCCATGCCAAACGAACTCAAAAGATCTTCTAAGGCCGCGTAAAGTATTACTCTACAAATACATTTGATTTAGAAAACGTTTTATTGCAGACATTTATTTTTTTCCTTAAGTATTGAAAATTATTTACCTTTCACCTCCGTGAAACGCATGTCGAATTTCTTCGGGCAGACTAGGTGGAGATCGCCGACTACGCCTGTGGGTAATGTACCTTCCAACGTAGTCTGCTAGCATACTACCTGCTGCACGGCCCATTGAACGGGCTAGAACTGGTGGAAGAACACCGTAGGGATTTTCGTTGTCCGTCAAGCCAAGTTTGTCGAAATCGACTAAAATAATAGATTTATGCTTCAGAAAAAATGTCTCTAGCGACAGCCATATATCTTATATTGGGTCGCATTGAACTATTTTTTATTTTACAAGCATCTTCGGTACAATTTTCATGTCTAGTTGAGGGCGAATGAAGAACTGATAATAATATCGATAGCTAGAATTTATTACTTTGGATCGTTATACTGGGGTATCGAAGAATTCAACGTCAACGCCAAAACGGTGATAGTATATTGACTGTAACTGTCATAAAAAAATAGAAAAAAACTAGCTGTAAGTGGAATTCTGTCTTAAGACAATTAAGGCATCGTGCCTTAAGGCAAATTGCTGGAACTTCCCGTACCAATTTTTTTTTTCAAAAAACGATTAACATTTTTGAAAAAAATTTACTTCAAAAAAATAAGATTTTTGAGAAACTATAAATTGGACCAAAAATTACTTTCTTTTGAAAAAAAATTTTTTAAAAAAAAAAAAAATATTTTTATTTTTTTTTTTTGAAAAAAAAATTTTTTTCTTTATTTTGACATATTTTGGAAGATCTAAACTTTTTTTCAAAGCAATCGTACTGCTTTAACTGCATAAAGACGAAATATCAAAGCGCGTAAGCGCCGCGTCGCCGTATAACGCGTAAACGTTGGTACGGAACCCATAGGACTGTAAACCAAATTCATACTTATTGTTAAAATCTCTATAAAATATCTGATAATTTGATGTGCATAAGTCTAATGATCATTTTTGACCGCCAAATGGCATTTTTTTTTTACTTTTTTTATTAGATCTCCGAAACCGCTAGACCTGCCTTTATGAAAATTTGATCGGTTCTTCACCTTGTCAATATAAGTAAAATGTTTTTTGAATTATTAAAGTCGGACGCTCCGTTCTCTTAAAAACTGAGTTACCGTTTTCGGCACTTTTTGCCCCGTATCTTCGGAACGGCTAGACCTCCTTGCGCCAAAAACTAATCAGCACGTCTCCTTATCAATACGAATCGAATGTTTTTTGAATTATTCAAATCGGTTGATCCGTGTTCCCGAAATCGTCGACGAAAATTTGTATCCGCACATACATACACACACGCACATACATACATACATACATACACACACACACACACACACGGCTGGCTAACTGCATGGGACCACGAACCCGAAAACGACGAGTCCTGCTTGAGGTAGTCCATTCTGTACTGCTATACGGAGCAGAGATATGGGCGGATATCCTCAAGCAAAAGACTTATCGGCGCAAAATAGCGGCAGTGAAAAGACGAGGAGCTCTGAGAGTTACCTGTGCCTATCGCACGGTCTCAGAAGCAGCCGTGCTGGTAATAGCAGGAGCCACACCGATTGACTTGCTAGCTTTCGAGAGAGTGAAACTCCACGACGCTAAATTAGGTGGCGACAATTCCAGAGAAACAAGGTCGAGAATTAAAAATGAAACGTTACAAGAGTGGCAAAATCGGTGGACGTCAGGAGAGACGGGCAGATGGACGGCGCGCTTGATTCCGGACATTAGCGTCTGGCTCTCTCGAAAATACGGCGACACAAATTTTTTTCTAACCCAGCTACTGACAGGACATGGACAGTTTAATGCCTATCTTTTTAAGATGGGCTTGCATAGCACGCCAATGTGCAAATACTGTCCATATAAAATAGACGACGCTGAGCACACGTTCTTTGAATGTGATAGGTGGAAGGATTATCGCAACAACGCCGAGCATATTATAGGCACCAGGCTCACCCCCTCAAGTCTTGTGACCTACATGATGAAACAAGAAGAAAACTGGTCAGCTGTAGCAGCTTATGCACAGCATCTTTTGAAGGCTAAAATCGGAGAAAGGGATCAGTAGTCGTAAACAAGCGTCGCAAGGCGCAGCACGGACTGGATTGATGTAATGCTAACGCGGTTCCAATCCAGTCCTCCCCTTACCATCTGCGGGGAGAGGGGAGAGGAGTGTTTTTTTTAGTGGGTAAAAATCTCCACACGGCCGTCCATCTTTGTCTGCTGTAGGATGGACAGCGGAGTATCAACGATGGCGGTGTCTTATGAAGATTTTTTTTCGCACCTCTATAAAAAAAAAAAACACACACACACACATACATCCATTTTTTCTAAGGTATGCCAAAATGTTCAGAAACCTTTGAAACGTAAAGATATATAAAAATTTTCATTTTCGATTTTTTTGCGATTACTATAACTTGCCCTACGGGAAGTTAAAAATTCCACATAGTTTGAAAATTATGTGTTTTTAAGTGCATTTTAGAGCTTTCGTCAAATTGTCACCTCTTATTGTTTGCTCCAAGTTTTCAAGAATTTTACAATCCTTATTAAATGCGCCAACTTTTTGATGGAACACTTTAGTACATTTTTGTAAATGACGGTTTCTAAAAGTCGAGTAGTTTTGAAAATTTTAAATTCATAATTTAACAAAAAGATTTACTTCTTGAAAACTTGAAGCAAATGTGTAATTATTCTTAACTCTGGTCCTAGGTATGTTATTCATGTATGCGGTTCCAAGCTTAAAGAAACTAAAACAATGAAAAGTAATTACAATAACCGAAAAATGGTTGCTGTTTGGCCAAAGCTCTGGGTTATTTAAAAGCTCATAATTTTTAAACTGAGATTTTTCAACTTCCCGTAGGGCAAGTTATAGTAATCGCAAAAAAATCGAAAATGAAAATGTTTATATATCTTTACGTTTCAAAGGTTTCTGAATATTTTGGCATACCTTAGAAAAAATTGATGTATGTGTGTGTATGTGTATGTTTGTGTGCGTGTGTGTATGTGTGTGCGGATATAAATTTTCGTCGACGATTTCGGGAACACGGATAAAGCGATTTGAATAATTCAAAAAACATTCGATTTGTATTGATAAGGAGACGTGCTGATTAGTTTTTGGCGAAGGCAAGTCTAGCCGTTCCGAAGATACGGGGCAAAAAGTGTCAAAAAGGGTAACTCAGTTTTTAAGAGAACAGAGCGTTTGATTTGAATAATTCAAAAAACATTTTATTTGAATTGACAAGATGAAGAATTGATCAAATTTTCATGAAGGTCTAGCGGTTTCAGAGATCTAATGAAAAAAGTAAAAAAAGATGCCATTTGGCGGTCAAAAATGATCATTAGACATATGCACATCAAATTATCAGATATTTTATAGAGATTTTAACAATAAGTATAAATTTTGTTTAAATTCCTATGGGTTCCGTACCAATGTTTATCAGTTAGACGGCAACGCGGCGCTTACGCGCTTTGACAATTTGTCTCTATGCAGTTAAAGCAATACGATTGCTTTGAAAAAAAGTTCAAAATTTCTAAAATATGTCAAAATAAAGAAAACATTTTTTTAAAAAAAAAGGAATTTTTTGTCAAATTTATAGTTTCTCAAAAATCTAATTTTTTCGAAATAATTTTTTTTCAAAAATGTTAATCGTTTTTAAAAAAGTTATAGTTTTTGGTACCAGAAGTTCCGGCTATTTGCCTTAAAGCACGATGCCATGCGCCCCTCTAGTTTTCTCATTTTTTCATGATAGTTATGATCGGTGCTATCATTCCATTACGGCTTGACATTGAGTTCTGGGACACCCTGTATATGGCTATAACTCAGCCGAACCAAAATATTATAATAGTGAAAGAGGAGTTGACGGGTCATGATACTAACCACAAGTTCACATTTGGATCAAAATTCAATATTCTTATAGTAAATGAACAAATCTATTATTTGTAGACAAATTCATGCAAATAGAAAGAAAAAAAACTAGAAAAGTATTGATGTTATTTCATTTTAATTATTATTTCAATAATATCTTACACTAATAAAATTATTATTGATAACTATAACACTTACTTGTGAATGGCAAACTGATTGACAAATTGGAATGAAACCCATCCGGCGGGTATCGCACGAACGGCAAACCCAACGAGGGTGTGATCACCAGCGCCGTGCCCGGCGGCAGGGCTAGTCTTCCGTCTTCGGTAACCCACAACAGCCTTTTCTGACGATGGTGCGACTCCGTACGCTGCTCGGCCTGGGCAGGACACGTCCGGGGCAGACATAGTACCACCAGTGACAGAAGCAATATGGAAAGCTTGATACACATCTGACACCTAAATCACCGGAGAAACGTTGATAGTTAGAAGTATTTCAAGCATAATAGTAGTCCAGTCATTTGGTGCAAAAAAAGGCTGTTGCCGGTACAGTACTCCGGGAATTCTGAAAATTGGTAATCTTATAGATTTTAATGTGCTCTTTACGAAAATCAACTTTGCCACCTCAAATTTAAACGGTAAGTTGCCGCCATGTTGGAAAAATGGCGTCAAACAACAGCTTTTTTAAAATATCTCCTTTCTGGCTGATTCTACGATAAAAGTATTTATGTACGAATTAAACTAGATAAAATTTCCTACAATTCCTTAGAGAACCGTTTTTTTGTAAAATTGATAGTTTGAGAGTACGGCCGCCTCAAAGTCTTTGCTGCTCTCGCCGTACTATCAAATCTCTCCATATATGATAGCACTTCGAACTTAACCATATTCTCTCTAATAATTAATATTTTCAATGTTAAATTAAGCGAATAAGATCTAGAAATAAAATAATTCAAATATTTTTCGTTTTTTTTGCTGATTTTTTAACACTTCAATGGCAAAGTAGCTATAAGTAAGTAGCTTGAAGTGTTAAAAAAACAGCAAAAAAGCAGAAAAATATTTGAATTATTTTATTTCTAGATCTTATTCGCTTAATTTAACATTGAAAATATTTATTTATTAGAAGGAATGTAGTCAAGTTCAAAGTGCTGTCATATATGGAAAGATTTGATACTACGGCGAGAGCAGCAAAGACTTTGAGGCGGCCGTACTCTCAAACTATCAATTTTACAAAAAAACGGTTTTCTAAGGAACTGTAGGAAATTTTATCTAGTTTAATTCGTACATAGATACTTTTATCGTAGAATCAGCCAGAAAGGAGATATTTTAAAAAAGCTGTTGTTTGACGCCATTTTTCCAATATGGCGGCAACTTGCCGTTCAAATTTGAGATGGCAAAGTTGATTTTGGTAAAGAGCTCCTCGAAATCTATAAGATTACCAATTTTCAGAATTCCCGGAGTACTGTACCGGCAAAACGACCAAATGACTGGACTATAGAATGGATTCATGATATAGGAATCTAAGTAATCATTAATGTTTAACTTTTTCTAATAATGCCTTTACAAAGCAAAATTAATAGCGATGTACTGCAATCATTTAGAGATTCATCTATTGTTACAACTTCTTCGTTGAATTTTAATATATAATTATAAGATACTATATTTACAAAAACACTTTCTCTTACAAATAAGAATTGACTAATACATCATATGAGATACTTTCGATTGTTCTTGTTCACAACTAAGTAACCACCTTAATTACCGTCGTAATGTTTACTGCGTTCAGTCATAATTCTTATTATTACAGACGTAATATGTAATTTAAAAGAGCTTGGATAACTAATTTTACGGCCTACTGATTTCACGACTTTGTGTGAGAATCCTGAGAATAATAAGAGTAGTAGGTGTAATGTTTTAGTTTTTTAAGGGGGTATTCTAATGTAGAGACATGAATTTTAGGTCATTTTTGAATTGTCGTAAAAAGAGCAATTCAATATTTTACTTTTATTTTTTTATAATTTATTTATCAATATTTCAAGATTACAGAAAAAAGTAAAAAAAATAACAATTTTAAGAGTTAGCAGTTGTTGAAGTGTGGGGCGCCTCAAAAAATTACTACATGACCATGCAACCCCCCGAGTAATCTAAATTGTAAAGAAAAGAAATTACTAGAATGTTGTCGCTATGGTTATATACTACGAACAAGTTTTTTTTGGAAAGGCCTCTGTTTGAAAAAAAGACCGCTTTGTTACCACTTTTTTGAGTTTCTCAGATTTTTATAAATAGTAAACTTTGAAATTTGGGGATGAGTCTAGTATATACCAGAAAGGAGTCTATAAAGAAGATTTTCTGAAAATTTTAAATTTCAATTTTATATATACGAGAAATTGTAGTCTTTGAGACAAACGCATTTAAAGTTTTGCAAAAGGAAAGAAACAGGAGAAGATTATCATGGTCAAACAGCTGTATCTCCGAGAATAATTAAAATTTTTAAAAATCCTATTGTACACATATTCTTAAATAGCAAAGAAAAAAAAATTTTTTTTTGAATTCAGACTCGAGAATACCCTCTTAAACAGGGGAGTCCTCATTCAAAGGCCGAAACATATCGCAATTATGACACCGTATTTTAATGAATGCACTTTATAAAGCAAACGGAACATTAGCATCAGATATTAATGACGTCCTGTGCATTCGCCCAGAAATGGACTCCTAAAAAATTCAAAAATGTATAACTTTGCTGATACAAATTCTCTGCAGAGCTTTCAGCTCATTTAATATGGTCTGATTAACATATCAAATTCTTTACCTAACGACATAAAGACCTAAACACTTGTTCAAAAATTGAAACAACGTGTTGTAAATCTTATCTCTACAAGGTATTCGCTCTATTTATTTAGTACCCATTAACAAGGTGTCGGAATGATGTATGCTTCAATGCAAGCGATCTATTAAAATTTAATGTGTTCGGTGATATAATTTCGTTTCTGAACCAGTTTGTCGCTAACGGGTTGATGTGCGACATATGTAAAACGATCGAGTTAAAATAAAAAAGGCCGAAAAATACTAAAGCAAAAGTTGAATATATATCGAACATACATTATTCATGCAACTGTTATTAAATGCCAATTACAAGTGTAATGATCATGTTAATTATCAATCAGCTGTGTGCATAAGATATCGTCATTAATTAACGTACATTTTTTATAATCCTGAATCTGTAACTAAAAGAATTAATTTGTTTATTTAATATATCAGATTTGAACAGGGATTTCAAACCGATCGGTTTCAATAAGATTCGATTTTTTTTTCATTATATGACGTGATGAACGAATAATCAAAATTTCAATAAATATTATTATTGTTTTTTTTATTCTCTCTTATATTTACAACTGTCCAATTAAGGACATTTAATAAATTTGTGGAATTTACAATTGTCGGCCGTGAAGGGACATTGTATACTAAAGGGGCATGTTGGAAAAACAACTCCATAGTTGTTCTCCCATTCGATATAATATTCACAATATTTTATTGATGATTATATAATTTTAACTATTTACTTATAAAATAATTTCTTATAAATAATGACTAAGTTATTTCAAATTTTTTATCAGGAGAGTTGATGACTTAAATCCAGTGAAAAAATAATTTTTTTTCAAAAGCAAATTCCTAATTGTTTCTAATTGGAATTGGCGCTTTTAATTTTGCTGTCATTAGTCTAAACGCCTTTATGAGGAATTCAAACTTATCGGTAAAGAGTTCTTTTACTAAAATCAATTGTATGGAATGATATAATAACGTATGTTTCATTTTATTGATGCAATTTATATCAACACAATAAGTGCACACTGAGGTTAAGATTTAATTGAGATGGCTCCCACCAACCAGATATTTTTACTACTACTGCAAATTTTGAAAACTTATATAACGAATATGATAATAATTCCTAGATATAATCAATACCATTGTATCAATACCATACCTACTAAGTAAAATAGCTGTTGAAACTGATTACATGTCTGTATGTAATTCTATATATTGGACATTTACATCTAATATGAAGCGCTTCTCGATATATAGCCTCAAGATAGAGAACGATGCATATTATTGCTTATTGCACCAATAATACATATATCAAGGTAATACTTAATTATTAATGATAGAAAACATGTATTATTAAATAGAATTAACTGTTTTAATCTTGTATCGTTGTTTAATGTTGCATTAGGATCCCAATAAATATAGACAGAACTAGTGGGGTGCATGGCATCGTGCCTTAAGGCAAATTGCTGGAACTTCCTGTACCGTAATTAAAAATCTTGGTACGAAACCCAAAAAAAATTACACAGAATGTGTACATATTATTAAAATCTCTATAAAATATCTGATAATCTGATGTACATAAGTCCAATAAACATTTTTGACCGCCAAATGACATTTTTTAACTTATTTTTATTGAGAGTCCATAACCGCTGGATCTGCCTTCCCAAAAAATTAATCAGTTCTTCATTTTGTCAATACGAGTAAAATGTTCTTTGAATTATTAAAATCGGACACTCTGTTCTCTTAAATACTGAGTTACCGTTTTGGCACTTTTTGCTTCGTATCTTCGGAACGGCTACACCTACACCGAACGGATACAAATTTTTGTCGACGATTTTGGGAACACCGATCAACCGATTTAAATAAATAAAAAAACATTTGATTCGTATTGATAAGGAGACGTGCTGATTAGTTGCCTGTCTGCGCCAAAAACTAATCAGCACGTCTCCTTATCAATACGAATCGAATGTTTTTTGAATTGTTCAAATCGGTTGATCGGTGTTCTCGAAATTGTCGACAAAATTTGTATCCGCACACACACACACACACACACACATATACATTCATTTTTTCTAAGGTATACCAAAATATTTAGAAAACTTTGAAACGTAAAGATATATCAAAATTTTCATTTTCGATTACTATAACTTATCTTACGGAAAATTAACAAGAGATTCGACTTGTTATCCGAAGTAATTTGAAAGTCAAAGTTTTAGTAAGTAAAGTGATCCGAGGAGTATGTCAGTTTTTGGTAAATAACAATTATTAAAGTTTGTGTTTGTTTTCGTTCCACTAAAATTTATTTTTGTAAAAAAGCAAATGTTAATACTATTTACCGATAAGTTCAAATTTACTTTTGGCGGTATTTATGTAATAAAGTGTAGTTCAGTTATAATGCTTTTAGTGCAGTTTTGCAAGTTCAAATTTACATGCAGTAAAATATGCAAATGATTTTGTGTTATGCTAAACCTCATATGGAGCAATGTCATCTATTAGTTCGCGCTTATCGTTATGTCAGACTCAAAGACATGAATAAATCTAAAAGTCAATATTCAAATTATTCTAAGCAATCATTGGACGAGAATTCCGACCGTCAATTGGTCTAATTTCTCACTAATAAACACAGATTTTTATGATATTAATCAAGTTTTAAGTAGTGGCCATGCCTTAGATTGCATTCCGAATGACTGCATCCACGTGCGTCGCGTCCGTTAGTTAGGCTAGCACAGTGATCTGGTTCAAATTAACATCGGTACAACACTTGGGGAAACGGGGAAGAGATCCGTTGTTGTCCCTTGGAAACACATCCGCACCACTCGCGTAACGTTATGTAAGCTCAGAGAAAATGGTATAGGTAACTATTAACACGAGTACTGGATGAGGTTTCAGTGAATTAAAAAATGCAAGTAGTGATGAAATACGAGCAGAAGGCGGATAGATGGTTATCAGATTTCATTGTCTAGCAAAACCCTTTTAATACTATTTTATTGAATATATTTCTCGCTATTAATAAAGGGCTCACTCGTGGGCAAGCGGCAAGAGCCACTGGTCCTGAACCAGAGGTCCTGGATTCGATCCCGCTTTGAGGAGTCTCGGTTTATACTTAAAAATATAGATTGCAATATGTTTTCATGTGAAAATAGCCCTCATCCGGCATTGTGTAAGCGTAAAAATGGTATAGGTAACTATTAACACGAGTACTGGATGAGGTTTCAGTGAATTAAAAAATGCAAGTAGTGATGAAATACGAGCATAAGGCGGATAGATGGTCATCACATTACACTGACTAGCAAAAAAAAAATTCAATACTAATTTATTAAAAATATTTCTCGTTATTAATAAAAGACTCACTTGTGGGTAAGTGGCAAGAGCCACTGGTCCTAAACCAGAGGTCTTGGGTTCAATCCCGCTTTGAGGAGTCTCGGTTTATACTTAAAAATATAGATTGCAATATGTTTTCATGTGAAAATAGCCCTCATCCGGCATTGTGTAAGCGTAAAAATGGTATAGGTAACTATTAACACGAGTACTGGATGAGGTTTCAGTGAATTAAAAAATGCAAGTAGTGATGAAATACGAGCATAAGGCGGATAGATGGTCATCACATTTCACTGACTATCTAATTGAAAATATTTTTCACTATTAATAAAGGGCTCACTCGTGGGTAAGTGGCAAGGGCCACTTTTGGAAATTCGTACCAGAGGTCCTGGATTCGATCCTGCTTTGAGGGTATAATAAAATTTACACACACACAGATAAGGCAACTGTTTGGGTTCCCATCTGTAGGACAAAGTTGCTGTCTAAAATAATAATTAGTGGTGCATGGCATTGTGCTTTAAGGCAAATTGCTGCAACTGAAAACTAAAGTTTTTACTTTTGCTTTTGCAACCTTATCAGTAGGAATCGATTGTTTTTTGAATCATTCAAATTGGTTGATCCATGTTCTCGAAATCGTCGACGAAAAGCACACACATACATCCATTTTTTTAAGGTATGCCAGAAATCTTCGAAACGTAAAGATATATAAAAATTTTCATTTTCGATTTTTTTTTTTTAGGGCTCGCCCATAGGTAAACGGATAAGAGCGACGGGACTTGTTTCAGAGGTCCCGGGTTCGATACCCACTTCGAGCAGCCTGTTGTCAGACAGCAGTGACAACGATTTTCACTTGGAAATATAGATAGCAATATGTTTCCAAGTGAAAATAGCCATTGCCCGGCATTGCTGAACCAATAAAAAGTCAGCCCTATTAGAATAATTCTAATAACAAAAAATCATCAAATATGGATGGATTAACCATTGGGTTACGATTTAAAAATACGATGTAAGGAGAAGTTTCAGCCCAATAGCTCACAGGACGTAAGGTTCTGATTGCTGTTAAAAATATATATTTAAAAAAAATCGTTTTTTTTTGCGATTACTATAACTTACCCTACTGAAAGTTAATAACCTATAATTATTATATTATAAGTTATTAACAATAAAATTAAATGATCGAAAATTGATTATTATAATCTTTCTGGTGGGAGATAATTCTACTGATCTGATCTGTTTAATAAAAAATTCAGATGTACATACTAATTTTTAAACTAAAAGTTTATTTCTTATTTTACCTTTAAATTTTGAATTAACTTTCTAGAAAAAATATGACTTCTTCTACTGCAATGAATAATAATTTTACTAATGATTGTTGTATTTAGCGTTTTTAAAATGTATCTATTTTCCATTTGATTTGGATTAGCTATTGATACGTAACCAAAACGCTGGTATGAAAAATACTTATTTAACATATGCAACCTTATATAACTTCGAATCCAATCTGTGTTTTTGGGGCAACTGATTACATGTTACGGCGATAAAAGTCGTCAACAGCAGCAATGCAGGCGTCTCGGCTATAAAGTTCCGTTTTTATCTCTTGAAAACCGGAGGATAAAATTTAAATGCGATTTATCTCAAAACTTTCATTTAATATTGTATCCGTTCTATTTATTTCGAAATGCTTGAGAAGATTCCTGTGAAATAAAGGTAAAATTTTGGAAACGCTGGGTGTGAAAATTTTTTCTTCGTAATTTTTAGTAGCCTAGTAATATAAATGGAATTAAAACTGCATATTTTTCCGTCCGCGTTTGTAGAATAACAATTGCCAATATGTAGAGTACGAAGTTACCGACCTAGCTGAATTTCTACTGATACGACTTAGTTTAAAATGGAGTTTTGAATGGAAAGTGAAAAAGAAAAACTTTAATTGAGGTAGTTGAAATTTTAGAATGATATTTTTAACGTAGTCAGGAAGTGAACTATAAAATCTGGCTATAGTAGAGCAACCATGATCAACTGCCACACCACCTCAATAAGATTAACCGCTCTCGTATCCTCAGCCGTGAACAGACCAATGTCTCGATTTGAATTTTGAAATTCTTGAAATCTACAATGCGACATTGCGACACCATACATTTTTAAAGGCAGAAAAATATTAAAGGTCTGAAAAATGTTTAGGGCCCTAGGTTACATATCACAAGTAGACCCTTCGAACTAAAGTTCACAGTTGGGACAACCCGGACATTTGAGTATAAGCGTTTCAAATTTGGCTCTAAAGGTGGCGTTGGGGTCCAAGACCCCCAGATGTACGAGAAGGGTTAATAAAACTTATGCGTATGATATGCATCCAGTTAAATTATGCAACTAATCATAATTTAAGCCAAACAAGGTAAAGCTAAAGTGTTGGGAATTTACAGATTATTAGAAACTGATGTACAAACACTCATTTCTAGAAATTCTAATCAATACCCGGATGGCTTTGAAGCTGGTGAGCTCTTGGGCGCTGATATGTCTAGTTAATTATCGATTTCTTATAGAAATCTTTACCGTAGAGAACTTATTTTTTACAGATCCTTCTTAATCCAAGCAATTCACTAATCGAATCGTTGTATTATTTAATTTGATTTTTCTTACTAAATTCTTTAAGGGGACGTTCATTAATCACGTGAGGTTTTTACGGGAAGGGGAGGTCTGACAAAAAGTCACAAAATATCACGTGGGGGGGGGGTATAGTAGATATCACGTGTATTTTTTGTAAACGATTTTTTTATGAAAAATCAAACATTTTCAAAAAAAATTAAAAATTATACAGTTTTATCACATACCTAAAAAACACGAGATGTTCGTGAAGGAGGGGGGGGGGTAGAATATCACCATGTATCACCCTGAGGAAGGGGGATCCAAAAATCCTTAAAAACTCGCTCACGTGATTAATGGACGCCCCCTAATTAGTGCAACGGAGATTTCAGGTCAGCAACCCTTACTACAATCACAAGTCGGACTTTCGCTTGAATAATCTAAAGTTTCAATCTAGTGCCTTGCATTAAATGTCATGTTTCAATCTAGTGCTACGTTTTCAGTAACTTGCAAACCTCTTTAAAATTGATTTGATTTTGATTTTGTACTATTAACACTTGTTGTTGCTTTGATATATTACCATTCGTTGATATAAATTTAAAATAAATCCTTCACTTTTTTATAATTCAATCACGGAGACCTTCGCCAAAAACTCTTTTTTTGCTTTCGTTCATGATTATATTACAAGTGGAGTGCATCGCAAAGCACAACTCTTCATATGTTGTCGGTCACATTGTTAGTTACCATACGAAGTAGTGCAAACAGTTCGTGTCAT
>NW_020536999.1:54449142-54480820 GCF_003426905.1 Ctenocephalides felis | reverse complement strand
TACCCATGAAATTCATATTTTGCATTGGTTAATCATTTCAGCTATTTTTCCTAAAATTTCGTCAAAATTTAAAATAAGACATTGGACCCCTGGCCACCCCAATTTACTACGTCTATGGAGAATTATTAAAAACAGCAAAATTTAAAAGATCCAGAGATGAAAATTTTTTTGAAAAACAGCAAAAAACACATTTTTACAATGTTGCATCTAGGAGTTTTACTGAACATAGTCAAATAGTTGTTTATTTGATATGTGTTATTTGTTGTGATATAATTGGTTTGGTTTTTACAATATAATTGCTCAAAATCAAATTGAACCTTTGTGCCTCGTCTACCTATTATATACAATATATTCTATTTGTTAATTGTTAATTTGTACAATATATTCTATTTGTTAATTGTAGAGTAAGTTATATAGTAATCGCAAAAAAATCGAAAATGAAAATTTTTATATATCTTTATGTTTCAAAGCTTTCTGAACATTTTGGCATACCTTAGGAAAATGAATGCATGAGTGTGTGTGTTTACGTGTGTATGTGCGGATATCAACCAATTCCAATGATTCAAGAAACATTCGATTTCTATTGGTAAGTAGATGTGAGGATTAGTTTTTAGTAAAAGCAGCTCCAGCCGTTCCGGAGATACGGGGCAAAAAGTGCCAATAATGGTAATTAAATTTTTGCTAGAACGGAGCGTCCGATTTTAATGATTCAAAAAACGTTTTATTTGTATTGGCGAAATAAAAAACTGGTGAAATTTTTGGGAACACAGGTATATCGTTTCCAAAGATCCGGAAAAAGTGAAGAAAAAATCCTTTGGCGGATAAAAATGATCATTAGACTATGCACATCAAATTTTTACATTAATATATAACTGTAACAAATGTAGCTGAATGTACTTTGTATAGCTTGCTATGAAAAATAAATCAAAAAAAAAAAAAAATTACATGTTTTACAGATATTTTATAGATTTTACAAAATTTACAAATATTTCAAAGTATGAAAAAAAATCTAATTTTTCAAAAAGGTCAATTTTTTATCAAAAATTTTGAAATCTCAAAAATCGATTTTTTTCAAAGTTCTAAAAAAAATTTATTAAAATTTTTAATTTTTAGTACGGGAAGTACCAGCAATTTGCCTTAAGGCACGATGCCATGTACCACTAGTTTTACCATGGAAAAGTATGCCAGGGAGATTAAATTAAAAAAAAAAAATGTTGCTCTTTCAGGCCGCAGTTATGTCTTTGATTTGAATTTCAAACAAACTGTAGTAGCAGGATAGATATCTTAGAACTCGCTCAGGCACGTTCTTCCACAGAGAGCGCCTGTAGTTTGTCGATTGAAATCGCTTCGAAGCAAGACCGGCTCCCGCGTTTTATGCAACTTTCTAGCTGTATATCGGTCTTCAGTTTGGTTTTGTACGTGCTGAGTGTCGCCCGGTGTTTGCCGTGCGTGTACATAATATACGTGTGATTTAGGTTGTTAGGAATATTTAATAATTAAACTGTTTTAAGTAAAAACAAATCCATAAAATGGCATTGATGCGTTGTATTTCTGCGAACAAGTTGGCGGAGTCACACCATGTAAGTAGTTTGTGAACTGTAGTTCTACATAGGGTTGTTTCATGTCAAGCTACCCCTAATAATTTTAAATGCCTTTTAAGGTTAATTTTGCAAGACAACTAATAATAATCTTCAGTGCTTGATCCACTCAGTTTTCTTCACATAAATTTAATTCACCATCATATTTATTACAAAAGATAAATTTAACAATACCTTAGAATTAAAAGTTTCAACTACTAAAATAGTCTACTATCTTCTCAGCCGCATACGTAACAGTAGGCCCATGTTACAAGCGTGACTCTTCATTGATTTTTTTCATTTTTTGTATATGTATAAAATATTATCTAACATCACGAGATTGCGGTTTACAAAGATATATTCGCTACTTATTAGTTCATTGTACAGATTTGAGAGCTTTCATTTTCAAAACTATTCAATTTGCGTTAATTAGACTTTTTAGCTATGTTGCGAAAAATTTATTTGAGCACGCGCATTATGAGTGATTCATACACGGTCACGTTTTAGCATATTTAGTATGATATGTATGTTAACAAGATAAAAAGATATTGAAAAAATATTGAATTATATAATTATGGAGTTTTGTATGCTCATGTGCATTTATTAGGAAGCTATTAAGCAAGATTTTTGCATGATATCACAGTAATAGCAATACAGTGTATTTTAGCGATTTTAGTATATGCATAATAATGTTTAAGGAGTACAATGATCCAATTATATTTGAAACGATGATACATTTAACTTGAAATAGTGATTTATATACTAAAGTAGTTGTTTATTCAAGTCCCATTGGCTTTCTTAAACTAATACGTTAAAGTATTTGTAATTTTCCAAACATAATTACTTTGAAAATAAAACAGGTCAAAAATAGTTATTCGAATCTTAGTGGGGCCGCCCTATAAACATTGTAGGTATTCTTTTGTGTTCAAAATTTCAGCCGGCTTACCTGTAACTTTCTCCTCGTGTCAAGCAACCGAGCAATTAAATTTTGAAAAGAGGCGAAATGGATATTTTTTTTTCGAATATTTCATGTAATCACTCTAATTTTGGCATTCCAATGTTTTTTCATTTTTTATGCTTTTAATTTCACGAATATGCAGGAAAACGGCACAATCTGAATTCAATTGCCGTTTCCTAGTAACAATGAAAAATTTATTTTATTGATAAGGATCATAAATTCTTGTCTTTACGCGTTTATGAGGTTTCATATCAATTACATCATGAGATAATCATTAAAATTAATAAATTATTTAATAAATTTATATAAGAACAAAAAATTAAGTAGAATTTTTATTGAATGCACTAGGCTTAAAAAACAATAAAATAGTATATAATCGAGGGCCCAATATGAATTTTAAATTAAAAATTATACAACTATCATGCGACTACATTCATAAGCTTTATAGTATATAGTATATACTAAATATCAAGAGCTACTAAATTATTTTTTATTATAATACTAATAATTTTTATATAATTAAACGTTATTGTCATTTCAAACTTCAAACTAGTAATTTACTTCTAGAAAATTATGATACAAAGCAATTGAAACGTTGTTGATTCTATTGTGTAAAGTTAGCCCTGGAAAAATTTGCATTTTAACCTTTTGAAACAAATAGTGGCCCGAATATATAAAGCTATCAATGAAGCAGGTGTTCAGAACAATTTGAAAGCTGAAATTATAATTTGCGGTTAGGTATTATATACCCCTGTTTTATCATACCACAAAAACAAAGATATCATGTACCATATATATAATATGTGCTGCTATTAAAATAATAGTTCGACTCACAAAATGATCTAGATATAACGTTCGGCTAACTAGAAATCACGAATCGGAATGATTAAAGATACGTAATCATATTTGTCAATGAATTTGATTTTTATTTTACATATTTTATATCGGTGATAAATTAAAAACCGGGAATATGATAAAAATTTGCCACTAGTTTATATGCGCGGGAGGATTTAGGAATTTAAAGAAAATTAGCGTCCTATTAAGTTCAATTGAATACCAATGAAATCTATTGTTAAGGTTTGTGCTTTTCTACTTTAAGTAGAAATTTAGGTGTTTTTTAACTCTTCCTTGTTAATGCCGCTGTAAGTAAATACGACTCGCCCTTAATTAACTTTCCGTAGGGTAAGTTATTGTAATGGGCCGAAAATCGAAATTGAAAATTTTTACAATTCTCGACGTTTTGAAGGTTTCTAAACATTTCGGCATACCTCAGAAAAAATGGATGTGTGTATCCGATTTGAATGATCTAAAAAACATTCAATTAGTAATGATTGGAAGAAGTGTTTATTAGTTTTTGGCAAAAGCAGGCCCAGCCATTTCGAAGATACGGAGCTAAATGTGCAAAAAATGTCAGTTTTTGAGAGAACTAAGCGTCCGATTTAAATGATTCAAAGAACTTTCTGCTTGTCTTAACAAAATAATTGATTTTGGAAAACAAATTTTGTTTCAACTTTTTTTTCAATTTTTTTTTTATCGAAAATAATTCAGATTTTATTTTTAATTCTGACTATAGTTCTAATATACTTTAAACGAATAATTTCAACTTTGCAATTTAGTTTATATAATTCTATAAATATTAGAAAATGTTACAATATTAATAATAATCTATTTGAAAACATTCAGTATTCCTCGAACATTTCGTTACGGTACGGGAAGTTCGAGCAATTTGCCTTAAGGCCCGATGCCATACACCCCACTAGTTATTTTTTTCTTGAAATTAGAGTATTTTATGGTTACCATCGAATCTAAGCAAGAATTCATCAATTTAATTATATTCTATAAGTTATTTGTAAAATATCACTCACTTAACACGGTCGTGGACGTGAATGCTGGAGCAATAAGATTTTATAATAAATTATTTTGGATTTGATTTTATATAACCTTATGTTACTTGTAATTAATATACCTGTCAATGTGATTCTTCGGGTGTTTTTGTATTATGTTGACGTGGATGCTATAGAATTCATCGTATATAACGATTAAAATTTACTTATAAATCAAGTTTAATTACATTTCGCATATCACAACCAATTTAAAAATGACTGTCAATTTTTGTACTTGGGCTCGCCCGTAGGTAAGCGGTTAAGAGCGACGGGACCTGAATCAGAGGTCCCGGGTTCGATACCCACTTCGAGCAGCCTGTTGTCAGGTAGCAGTGACAAAGATTTTCACTTGAAAATATAGATAGCAATATGTTTCCAAGTGAAAATAGCCCTTGCCCGGCGTTGCTGCACCCATAAAATGTCAACCCTATTAGATTAACTCTAATAACAAAAATCATCAAATATAGATGGATTTGCCATTGGGTTACCATCTAAAAAAATACGAAGTAAGAAGTTTCAGCCCAACAGCTCATAGGACGTAAGGTTCTGATTGCTGTTCAAAACTATTTAAAAAAAAAAAAATGTACTTTGCTGGAACTGTTACTGCCTGCGAACGCGTTTATGATCACTAAAATCGTGAGAATTTATTGCTTTGGCCAATGCATTCAGATAAAAATGTCATGCGCAATTATAAGTATACTTGCATCCAAATGCAATTGTATTCTTTAGCAAAAAATATGGGAACACATGGAAATGTTACTGCACTTTGTTAACTCCATGACGTCATTGCCTGCCTGACTGTTTTATTCCTGGCAGTAACGCAAGGCACACATTTATTACATTTACATGTAAAATCATTTGTGTGAGTTAAAATGGGAAGCACAAAGCGCCGGTTATTCGCGTTTACCCACACGCGGCCGTCGTGAGGCAGAAGCAACGTAACCGTCAGTCATATGACAGCCGATCGACCTTCGACGTGGATTTGCCTTCTCCGAATACGATTAGAGTATTGTGTATTTTTTGTAGTGGGCATGATTTAGTCTAATATCGCTTAATCATTATTGATTTATTTAAAGTTGATAGGATTATCCTACAAATCACTGTAATCTCACGGTTTAATAACATATATTTGAAAATATATTACCCTTGTTTCATTTGTGTTTAAATTCTTGTACTTTTCGTATTAATAAAACAACGGCGATAAATCAATCGGAAATTTATATGTATATTCATTTTCAAACATATTTTTTTTGTTTGACCCTATTCTGCGAATCATTAAGCAAAGACTGCTAACAAGATATACATGGAGAATAAATATTGATTAAGAATTAGTAACTAGATACATCCAACGGCTTATCTTTTTTTAATTGGAAATTGGAAAATCATTTTTAAGGAAATTTATATGTATATTCATTTTCAAACATATTTTTTTTGTTTGACCCTATTCTGCGAAACATTAAGCAAAGACTGCTAACAAGATATACATGAAGAATAAATATTGATTAAGAATTAGTAACTAGATACATCCAACGGCTTATCTACTAGGAATAACTTTTTGTTAAATGTTTGGAAAATTCTTAATTTAATTTTAGGGGGAGTCCATTAGATCACGTGAGCGAGTTTTTAAGAATTTTTAGACCCCCCGTCCCCCTTGGTGATATTCAAAATTACCCCCCCTCCCCCACCAAACATCACGTGTATTTTTAGTTACGTGAAAAAACTGTAATTTTTTTTATTTTTTTTTTAAATGTTTGAACTTTTTTATAAAAAATAGTAAAAAAAAAAATAAATGCACGTGATATCTGGCTATACCCCTCCCTCCCCCACGTGATGTTTCGTGAATTTTTGTCAAACTCCCCCTTCCCCCTAAAAACCTCACGTGATTAATGGATGCCCCCTTACTTACTTTGGGCAAAATTTTTCTTGCATATAACCCATGGCTGACCGATTTTAAGTAATTAATATTTATCTGTTATCACATCCATCCCATTGCTAATCATAATGCTATTTTGGAGCTTGAAAATTTTAAAATAATTTCAAAAGATATGAAATTTTTATGAATATGCATACCTTTTTATCATTCAATTAAATTTGAGAGTAAAAAATCCGAAAAAATTAAATATATCCGGTAGAATTTTACTTCACTTTTTACTTCAAATATAAATTTTAAATTTACAATTCAGTTTAAAACTGTATATATTTCATATGCATTGTTCTTTTCGTGAGAAATATATCCTCACATGGATTCATACAGCGTTTCTTCTTAAAGTAAACATTTTCAAGTGATTTGAGTGATAAATATAAATTAGAAAAAGGCTGGTAGTAAATAGTACTATTTCTATGTTATAATATACTATATATTTTTTTAAGATAAAAAATGAAGAATAGGTCATTCTTCTGTAAATATATCTACAAACTGATGTAATCTTCAAAACAACTATAAACTGTAAAATTGTTTTTTTTAATGCCGGGAATCTTTCGCCTGGGCACAGAAGCTTTGCTTCTAATAAATAACTAATTCAAATATTCTTGTCTAATTTTTTAACTTAACTTTAAAAATTTATCTTAAATATGTATAAAAAAGATCTTAATTATTATTCTCTGGCTATAAAACGACGGAAACTGTATCATATACTATTTTAAAAATATATTTTTATTACAGAAAATAAGTTTTTATATGAAATCTTCTACTTTTGGCTTACCCAAATTCGACTAGCCTCTTTATTATTTCTTTGCTTTGTTGTAATAAATTTATATTTACTATATCAATAAAATATATTAATTTATTGGCTAACGAAATCAATAAATCTTAAATAATTATATACATGCAATTATTTTAAAGAATTTTACGATCGGGTGACCGAACCTTTTATTTATTACTGTATCACAGTTAATTGTTTAGAGGCGTAATATACAATGTGACTCAGTAAGCTGTAATGAACTATTTTGTTATCAATTTAGCACATGTTTGCCTGCTCTATTACATACATACAGATATGTGTGTTGCATTTTATAATTTGAATTATTTTTGAAACTCATCATACTTTAGGACGCATTCTTTTGTAAATATTTTATGCATTATCTATAAAACGTCTTCCAGTTTATTAATTTCCAAATACAACACGTTACGGGAATCGTCTTAAAATATCCTAAATTACTTAGGTACATACCCATTAGTATCTTTTAATTTTAGCAATTTCGCCAGACATGTGCAGTCTAATTGATTGATTCATAATAAGATATCACGAAATGTGTGTCCATGTTCATGGTATTTGTGAAACAATAAATCGTTTCATAGATAAGTCGAATATTAACATCATCGTATCGCGGAACTTTAGTCTAGAGCCACTAGAGCATTTAAGTAAATTATAATTTGATCAAGCAAGATATCGGTGTCATATGTCAGTCGTAAGTCCATATGTGTTTGCGTAGAATTTGATTTCGATCGCTATCGTATAATTTAAAATTCATTTACGAAACCAATGATGATTACATAGCAATAAAATTGATATTACCTTCAGTAACCTTTTTTTCGATTGACAAAAGGTAATGAAATTTGAACAAAATAGTTTTTTTTATAATAAAATATTTTATATTGTAGTCTGGGTCCATATGGAGCCAAAATTACAAGAATACTTGTAACAACAAAACTAAGCATCATTACAGTTTTTATTTCATTATACGTATAGTAATTTTTCCACCTGTCCTGAAATATACAACTTGTAAGCTAAAAAATGTCTTCAAAAATAATAAAATTCTGACTATTGTCAGATTTTGAAAATTGACATGTTGATGCAGTGGTTTTCAACTATTCGCACCGCGCGCCACCATTCTTACTTATAATGTTGCGCCTCATTTCATTCATTTTTTTATTTTTTCCAAAATTTCGATTTATTTTTGAAAATAGTATTTTGTAACAGTACGCTTCTCATATCACAGCCTCATCCTGAAACCTTGAATTTTCATCTATGTACGTTTATATCTTTTATTCTGTCAGAGATATAATAATGAGAAATTGGTTGTATTTTTAAATAGATTTTTTTTCATGAAATCATGAGCTTTTTGAATATCGTTTGTACTAAAGTTGTGGTATTTCTAGAATCCATCAAAATCTCTTGGACTAAGTTAATTCTAGATGGAATACAATTATTTTTAATTTTGGTGGAAATGGCACGACTGCATTAGTTAAAAAATAATAATCGTTTGAATTGATTTTTTGCATTTTAATATTTAAATTCGGTATTAAATTAGGAACCACTTGAGTGTTTCAATAATTTTGATTTTATAATTAGCAATTATGTTTTATAGTAATTTTGAGGATTTTTAACACGTTAATCGCCACGATAATGATAACTTTACTAGATAATTTAGTTGAAAACGTATCAAGGAAACTTAAGGCGCCAAAGAATTTTTTTTGTCTAAATTTCTGGAAAAACACCATTTTCTATGTCACACATATATTACTAACATGGCCCTGTTTTGACACTTTTCTTATTCAAAAGAAGAAGACTATTATTCTACCAAATCAGACATATATGTCTCACATGGCTCATGTAGAACTTCTTAGCGTAAACTAATATGACTGATATGGCGATTAACGTGTTAAAATGCTTTTTTAAATTACAGTATCTAATTTTTATTACAGTGACCAAAATAATAATTAGTTCTAAAATTTTTAATTATCGCAAAATATTTTACTACAGTGTTAGATTAATAGAGCACAATGTAATAAATAACTGGGCAAAAATATTAAAATTAAAGAAACGCCATTTGATTCCAATAACTAATACTATTATGAAATTTTATAGTTGTACATAATTTTCATACCACTTGTAAGATAAAGTTCACGTTAATTTATGAATCATGAAACAAGTTTCTTTAATGATGGGTTGAAATGCTTAAATAATTTGCAATAATCTTGATTTTTTGCATCCAAATCAATTTCATTCAATATGTGAATGTCGTTCAATCGCGTGACTGGATATTTTTTATAGGAAACTCGATAGTTTTTTTTGCACTTATTATAATAATAATTATGTAATAGACGACTATGAAGTCAAAAACGAGAATATATTCATATCTATCCTTGACCTTGACAATGATGCTTATCACGATAGTGTGTTCCGAATTTTTTTCGGCGGCTGTCGAAACCGCTGTATTTTCGTATTAGACCGAATTGCGATAAGGCTGAACATTTTTTTCTAGTAAAATTGGAATAACAAATTATCTATTGCGGACAATAACTCGTATTAATTCAATATACGTTGATAACAGAATTTTATCGCTAATTGTCAGATTAAACATGCGTACAGACACACATAAATTAATGAATATATTTAATATATACTTACATATTTGGTGAAGTATGTTTGCTCGTATTTACCAAGGGTATATATAACTACGTTTTATATAATTACTTAATTGCAGAGTCAAGCAGCCACTTCGGATTATTTAATATCAAACAAATATAAAACAAACAAAAAAATGTTTAATAAAATCATGTTCCACAATGATATTATTTTTCAAAATTATATAACTTTAATAATAGTTAAAAATCTGTTCCAAAGGTACAGAAATTTTAATCCTTTCCACTCGCGAATTCCGAGATTCATATGAATTTTGCCGCCGGAGTGGCGGCAGCCGGGTGGAAAGGGTTAAAATATCCCTTCGAATAACTAATGAGGTTTTTTTCGCGTACCGAATTTTAGTGCTCAGAACAATATTCAAAAGCAGCATATTTCTGCTCATATCTCGAACGAAAATTTTGCATCACAAACTACTTCAAAAAAGATTGATCATCCCATACGTTCCATGTGTATATTTCTGTTCAAAATTTTTATTTCAAATGCACTTATTTTAATTTTATGAGCTATTCAAGGTAAATTATAAAGATGTCTAGAGTCATTGAGATAACAAACTTATAAAGATAACAAATGATGGAACGCTTTCTTAATTGATCCTACTTAAAGTGCTGGTGTTATCATTTACGTAACCAATAATACATGTAATTGAACGTGACCAATTTGATTAAAATTTAGATCAAAATTTATATATAACGGATTTTTCACATTTTTCATGGCTTTAAGTGCAACATTTGCTACATTCAGATTCATCATTTTTAAAAGAAAAATAAAAAAAAAGTTTCTTACAACCATCTTGAAATAAAATTCGCATTGTCTCGATTGTGATAGAGCTGCAATTTAGCTACTATTTGTTATCAAGTTTTCGGGTATTTAGTATTTGAGTATTTTTAATATTTGAGAATATTTTTGCAAAAAGTTGTACAGATACTCACTGTTAAATCTATAATTTTCATTTCTATTATTAATGAAGATATTGAAATTATAATGAACCATTTGCATTACGATTTCTCAGCAATTCATAACCGGTTTTACAAAGCTTGGTTATATTCTACTATATTGATGATCACTTACTCGTGTAATCCATTTTGAAATTATTCAAACTAATATATATGATTGTTTAAATTTAAGATTTTTTAAGAGTATTTTTTTCAGTGCTGCATTAGATAACATATATTCGGATGTGCATTCAAATTTTCGAAATAAACTTTTAGTGAAAAAAATTAGTTAGAGTGCTTTTCTGTCATCCAAGAGCAATGTATTATATCTTTAGTGACTGTGTCAACTTATTGATAGCGATTCCCAATTAACAGAAAAGAGTCACCTTATCGCAAAACTTCTCGAGTTCCAAATTTATTCAAGAAATAGTTCATTGGTCTCTCATATCTGAACTTCTTAAATAGTTGAATATCCAGTTTATATTTTTTCCCACGTGTACAAAAGCCGAATACACCATGACTAGAATAACAACCGGTGTTTTAAAAATGGAATGGAATAATGAAATGAAGAACTTGATGAGTTATGTTTAATATAATTTTGTCTCGTGACATAGTAATTGGTAACTATTAGAATTTTATAAAGTAATACAAAGGTTTTTTCGAGAGTAAGATTATTAACATTGATCTCAATATAACTCATTATTAATATTATTAAATATTGTTATGAAGTCGAATAATGCATCTTTTTGGATATTTTTTTATTTCTTTTTTATTTTCTTATAAATGACAATCTGTCTAAATAAAAAGACATTGAGTAATTATTTTGACAAATAACATTAAATTATAAAAGGAAAACCTGTTGGTTCACCTTTTATTAGTGTATCTTTTTGGATATAACATTATATTTTAATGAATTCGTATTTGAAATATATCTAATCTACCTAATTCCTCAAAAAATATGTAAAGGTTTCAACTATACATTTATCTCTTAGCATATAGGTACTGCAAATTTGATACATTTTTGCAAGTGCTTGTGAAGTAGCAATAAGAGTATTTTTTAGTGAAAGACTAGAAAAATCAAAGAAATTTAATTAAAATATGATCTTCTAATGTCAATTAGTATGAGATTGCTTTCGCACTAATAATATCAAATCTGACTAATTTATGATCAATTTAAACACAGAACGAAAAACAGTCTTATTATCATATTTCGACGAATCAGTGCACGTGTAACAAGTTATAAGTTATTTCATTCGAATATTCAAATTCCTATATGTGTTTGGTAATCCCGTTAAATTAAAGTCCTGTTTAAAATCGTAAAGTTTTGCATTTGCTTGCGAATTTGCCTGCATCCGAGGTCGGACGTGTCTTCCAATTAGGACGTTTATCGATACGTGGAACCACGAACCACACCCACGATGCAATTGCTCTCAACAGGTGTGTCTGTGAGAAAAATTTTGTTCCATTGGCAGTGATAAAATTTTCGAAAAATTCTGATTTCTATTTCATTAAATCCTGTATTTGCTTATATCGACACGTTGAATCCATATACATATTTAGAGTTAGTTTAGCTTTCTTTAAAGAGAATAATGCAAAATAGAAATATGACTCCAATTGGGATAATGCATTAAGATATCAATAGAACCTTTTTTAAAAAAAATCAATTATTAAATCAGGAAAAAAACTATAAGCTATTGTGCTAGTTATTATTCTTATTATAGAATTCTTGATGGATTAGATGCACTAGATAGATAAGGATGCTTAAATCTTCTAAAAGTTGATGGTTCCAATTGTGGGTCAAGCATATAAATAAATGTTTATAATAAAGTCATTGAGACAAAAACACTCCTCGACATAAGTGATATCTGACTTTGAAAGAATAAGCTTTTATCAAATCTATAATAAGTAAATGTATTAATAGGTTTGAGAACTTTTCCTAGGAACAAAAATACTTAAAAATAAATCATCTTGATCACAAGAGCATGAAGTAACGTTCACTATTGCTCACTTATGAATAAGTAAATAAACAGATATAAGGAGAATTGAAATATTTCAATTCCCAAGTGGTCAAACGATAATCTTGACTTTCTTCCATCGAGTTAATAATTCTTGTCTCATTTATTTTTATAAGAACTTATACCGAATTGCTTGTATAAAAATAGGACTCGATCTACTCATTGTTGTCTTTCGGATAAAAGCATTGACGTCAAAAATCTGCACATTCGAAACCATATTGCATAATTCAAGCGAGCTGTTCATGTAGAATTTATCAAGTCGAATATATAACTGTGTATTTAAATATACACACGTGAGTTCGGTGGATTATATTTTAGCGCAAAATAATAAATAATTCCATTCATTGCGCATCACAAGACCTTTAGCGAGGGCGCCAGATAACGAAGCTACAAGCATTCGGGTTCTAAAATAGTCTTCGTCAGTATCAAAATAGATCCCGTGCCGAATATCAAGCCAAGTTTTCTATTTTTATAGAACAAAATTTGTTGATAAATATTTTGAAGTCTAAATTTTTAGAATACGCTATTGAGCTCATATTAGCATTCTCCCAAAAACTTGCCTGGAAATTTGATTTTATTGTACTTCTAAACAGTTTTCCTCAAAATCTTACTTGTTTAATCAAGGTCTATTTCATTGAATTAATGTTACCATTTGACCACCAATGTTCCAATTTCGCTTTTCGCTTTCTAATACTAATAAATTAAACGTCTATGTTTGCAAATATACAAATTAGTTTCAGTGAATGTCGTCATAGAAGTCATATTGTTATTTTAAACAAACTGAAAATATTTCACATTCATTAACAATATTGTGGTAATTTTTCTGTTATGATAATATATTTGAGACGTATTTTTCTTTCATTCTAATGTAAGACAAGCAACAAATGTTGTTATGCTCAAACAAAACACCACAAAGCGAAAATAAATTAAATTACTTTGAAAATGAATGTTAATACTGAATTTGCGTCGATTTTTTCAGTAATGATAAAAATAAATAGTTACGCAAGCAGTTTTATAAAAATATATAGACCTTGTTCAGCAATATTTGTCAAAATGCCACACATGTTATTGAAAAAATGCGGATTGATTTAATGTATCTATAAAAATAACCGACGTTTCAAGATCGAAGAGAACGGAAAATTAATCGAAGTTAGCCCTACAACTTGAAAGGAAAATTTTATTTACTCTTAAAAACTGAGTTACCGTTTTTGGCACTTTTTGCCTTGTATCTTCGGAACGGCTAGACCTGTCCCCGCCAAAAACTAATCAGCACGTCTCCTTATCAGTACGAGTCGAATGTTTTTTCAATTATTTTAATCGGTTGAATCAACCCGAAATCGTCGACGAATTTGTATCCGCACACACACACACACACACACACACACACACACACACACACACACACACATACACATACATCCATTTTTTCTAAGGTATGCCAAAATATCAGAAACCTTCGAAACGTAAAGATATATAAAAATTTTCATTTTCTATTTTTTTGCGATTACTATAACTTGTCGTAAAAATGTCCATTAAAAGAACATAAAAAATAAAATTGGAGAATCTGTCTTTTCCGGACCAAGCCTAGGAAAATTCGGGTAGAGGCCCATTCTTGGATAAAATAGAAATGTTATGGTAAAGCTATATTACGGGTCTATATTCGTATGAGTTGTAGTAGTAACAAAATGTCACATGTGTTTGCTGTGCGAGCAGGTGTTTTACAAATAAAACCTAACTTCAAGTATGTGTTATCGAAGGCACATCAGAAATTTGCACTTATGATAAAATTGTTATTTGACGTTTGTGCATTTTGTAGGTTAGTTTTTATGTATAAAACGCCTGAGCAAATACATAGCTTTTTGACAGTTAGTTATTATTATCTCCTACAAATATAGACCCATAACATAGCATTGCCAATAATATTTTTATTTTATCCGGGAATTGGCCCTTTAGTCTCACAACAGAGAAAGGTGTGGGTGAAATATTTTAATTATGAAATTATAATGGGAATTAGATAAACGCGGATTGAAAGTATCGCAACTACAATAAATCTTTATTAAATCGATTATACTATAAATAATAGTATCAAAAGAATCTAAATTTGCATATGAAAGCCCTAAAGGCATGTTAGTAAGTTGTGCTAAAAAATTACACAAAAACGTAAATCTACGTGGTCTATCTAGGCCGTTTAGAACCAAAAAACGTAACTCTACGAGGCTCGTCCGTTAAGTGTCAATAAATTAAAAATGAACATAAATAAAAAATTTATATAGTTTATTTATATAATGCGATTTCCGAGTATTTCTGTTATTGCGCAAAAATTCGTCCTTGCCCTTATTAAATGCACGTGAGTAAAGGTAGAAATATTGAAGTTGTCGAGATAAGTAGCGAGAGAATTAATTACATTCTACATATTGCGCAATCATTTCCAGCTTTAGCGTCACTGCACGTTACATTAATAAAAGATTATTTTACCTTATTTTTCTCACAATTAGATTAGAAATATTTCTGTCATCCCAGTGGAAAAGTGGTTAAGTCAATTTTCACTATTTTATAAAGCTTGGTTTCAAAATATTATTACTCGTGTAATATCGCGTATTTGAAATTAATGGTTTATATTTTATATGAAGTGTTTCATTAACTTTTATTTCCAAACCATTAGATTTTCAATTTAATAACTATTTTCAGAAAAATAGTTAATAGCGCGATTTAAAACATTTTTGCCAAAATTCGACTTAGCCACTTATTCACTGGGATGGCAGATTTATAAAGTGTATATGAATATGCACATATACACACTCATAAAATAATCATAATTAATAAAAGTCATACACACACACTGTATGCATATGTAATTATGATTCTGACCATTATTTTTTTTTTAAACTAATGGATCTTCAAATTCTTCAGTGAATGTAATTGATTTAATCGATCAAAGTCAAAATTAGAAAATCTTTCATTAAATAGCAAATGCTGTTTTATCACAAGAGTGATGCTTATAATTATTGATTACGTAGCACCTGATTTCGAATGTACTGACAATGAGCAACCGTACAATACACATCGCACGTGGTTTGAAGTGTCACCTCATATGTAATATTGCTGACGTGAGCGGATTACAGTCAAAACCAGTTCCTATTATTTTTAAAACTATTCGGTTTTGTTTTAACCGACCGAAATGAATATTCCTGGACGAACGCACATAGCAACAGATAAGACCGAAAAGAATTACAATTATTAATGAAATCTCTTTACCGAAACGCAAAATTTTAAGTGCCCTAACTACACAATATTTAAATTACATATTTCTTGAAATAAATTATAATAATCATTTATGTATGTAATTATAATAATCATCTGTTTACTGAAATGCAGAAATTTGTTACAACAGTGCTCTAAACAAATTATTTCAACTACAGATTTCTTGAATAAAAATGTAATTATTCAACGGAAGTCCGTTTACTGAAATACAGAATTTTGTCATAACAGTGCCGTACATAAATTATTTCAACTATATATTTCTTGATTGAAATTTTAGTTATTCAGGGAAATCTGTTTACTGAAATGCATAATTTAATGCTCTGATAGCGCCCTTATAAATTATTTTAACTACATATATATCTTGACTATGGGAGCCACCAGATCATCAATATAATTGAATTATTTTTCATAATAATAATTTGGAAAAAGATTGAAAATTGAACTTATTCATTGAATTATGACAAATAATATCAAATATATTTAGAGAAATGTCATTGCAGTGCCCTTAAATGAATTATTTCAATTATATATTTCTTGACTAAGAGCTCATCAACCTAATAAAATTATTATTGAATTGTGACAAATAATATGAAATTATTTATAATTAGAGAAATGCAATTACTCAAACAGTGCCCTTACTACATGAATTATTTCAACCACATATTTCTTGACTCCTAGTTAAACTTTTTTTGCCATAATTTTGAGTGCCACGTCTTATTGTTAATATGATGATAAAAAAACAGAATGTTCCATTCAAATCATTTGAAAACAGATAGAAGATTGAAATTATTTATTTAATTGTGACAAATAAGAGTCACAAATGTCAACACTCAAAGAGTACCCTTAGTTGAATTATTTCAACTACATACATATTTGTATCACATATCGACTACGGGAGCCAACCATCAGATCATCAACCCAATTCAACCATTTTTGCCAAAATTATTTATATTTAAAGAAATAAAATAATTTTCAGAAGTTAGCACAAATTCTATAAACTTAGATAATTATCAAGTTGGGAGTCTATTATAAAAACAGCCGAAAAATACAATACGTAATACAAATAATTTTTATTCTAATCGTTTTAGTGGCCTTAGAAGCGCACGCGATCATTCTTATTTCTCTTGTGTAAAATACGCGCTTCCGAAACTCATTCCTAATAATTGCGTGTCCTCTCTTTAATAATTTTAAATTGTCATCCAGTTACTATATATTATCTAACCCGAATATACTGAAATTAGTCTTATTACAATAAAACCCACGTGGAGACAGACGACTAAAGTAGTCGTCAATTTTTCCTTAGTTTATAGTTTGTCTAAAACTAGTTAAACTATTCCATGTGTTTCATCGTGTTCATTTATATACTGAGAAATTTTTTTCAAATGATATTTTCAAGTAAATTTGAAACCAAAAAAATCCAGAATGAGGTAGTAATTGATGTGTAATATACGACTGTAACCGTGACTTAAAACTTCTTCACTCCACTTGCTAAACTTTCAATATAGAAAATTGGATGGAAAATACCCATTTTGTATATAATTGCGTGCTAATATATTCTGTTATAAATAAATATATGTATATATATATAAATATATATATAAGCTCATTATTATTATTATTATTATTATTCCCAAGGTCCCGAAACTCATCTCATGTGGAACCAATGCTATAATCTTATTATGCAATGTTTTGTTTGCATTTCATAGGCATTCAACTGAGAAAAATTAGCTTATTGACATGTTATCAGAGAAGTAATATGTTAACACGATTATATTTAATTACGTATTTCTAGAAATCAATCACGTTATTTCAATCATATATGTAAATTGCTATAAAAATACCACTGGAATAAGAGGTTTATCACACTTGCAATAACGTTAAAATGATATTAGAAAATAAAACTTGGTTATTTGGATTTTACGAATTTTATGGGAATTTATGTATCTGGCTTACATACTTTACACCACCTAATTTCAAGAAAAATATGCCTGCATAATACAAAGATACATAATCATGAAAAATATATATATCGAATGATAAATATTCTCATGCGTTTAATTTTCCATTTCAGAAAGTGATCCCCATCATCGCCACCGCTATTAGACATTTATCAGCAGAATCTACTGATCTCAAAGCAGTTTTAGAAAAAATTATACCTAGAGAACAACAAAGAGTCAAAGAATTCCGTAAATCTCATGGAGCCACCAAAGTGGGAGAAGTCACCGTTGACATGGTATGTATTGACCTCAAAAGGCCTTATAGTTATAGTCAATTTGTTTCAAATTTTCCTTTGAATATAATCAAAAGCAATTTTTATATGCTAACGAATATGAAAAAGTTATAATTTATGTATCAATACTTTCACAGATGTATGGTGGTATGCGTGGTATTAAGGGATTAGTATGTGAAACTTCAGTATTAGACCCTGAAGAGGGCATCCGTTTCCGAGGCTTATCTATCCCAGAATGCCAAAAAGTTTTACCCAAAGCACCAGGTGGTGAAGAACCTTTACCTGAGGGTCTTTTCTGGTTATTAATCACTGGTGAAGTACCAACAGAGGCTCAAGTTAAGGCACTGTCAAAGGAATGGGCTAACCGTGCCACATTACCAGCTCATGTAGTCAGTTTATTAAATAATATGCCTAGCAACCTTCACCCTATGTCACAGTTATCATGTGCCGTCACAGCATTAAACAGTGAGAGCAAATTCGCAAAAGCCTACAGTGAAGGAGTCAACAAAGCTAAATACTGGGAGGTAATTGAAAGGTTACTAGTTTTGTTATGTAAAACTTAATGCCTGAGCCTAATTTCTTTTATGAATCAATTTGATTTAAATATTTTTCTGCATAAATGTGTTAATTCGAATATTATTTTTTCCAGTATGTATTTGAAGACAGTATGAACTTAATTGCCAAACTGCCTGTAGTAGCAGCAACAATATACCGCAACACATACAGGGATAGTAAAGGAATTAGTGCCATTGATACAAACAAAGATTGGTCTGCTAATTTCACAAAAATGTTGGGTTATGAGGATGAAAAATTCACTGAATTAATGCGTCTATACCTCACCATTCACAGGTAAATTATTTACAAGTTTGTTATAACATTGAAAATTGGAAACAGGTTTCCCATCATTACATTTGATATTGATCAGTAATTAATTAAAGAATTATACATTAATTGACTTTAGAAATGAAATGATATTCTATAAATATTTTAATATATAAAGTTATCTTACCTGACATTTTTATGCTTCTAGTGACCATGAAGGTGGCAATGTATCAGCGCATACAGTTCATTTAGTAGGATCAGCTCTCAGCGATCCCTACCTCTCATTTGCTGCAGGTATGAATGGTTTAGCTGGCCCATTGCACGGTCTTGCTAACCAAGAAGTACTTATTTGGCTGCAAAAGATGCGCAAAGAACTTGGTGACAATGTTACTGAAGAACAAATGAAAGAATTTATCTGGAAGACACTCAAGAGTGGACAGGTTTGTAGATAATATAATAAGTACACAAGTTAAACTAATTGACATAATGTAAATAATATAATAGCCAATGGATAGATAGATAAAACCACCAAAAATCTAATAATTTAGAAAGTATTTGCCAAAAATATGGTTCATGAGCTCTTTTGATATGAATAAAGTAATAACTTTTGTTGAAGATTCATAAAAATCAAATTCTGTATGGAATTAAAACTATAACTTACCTTTTTAGTTCTTATGTAAGAACAAAATTCAGCATAATTCTTGCACAAACATTTAATTTAATTATAACAAAAACTAAAATTGTACAACACTACACAGCAACTGACACTTTTAAACGAAACCTGTCAAAACTGAAAGATGCGAAAGTAATCTTTTTTAAGATAGTTTAATAAAATTCATGTTTTTTAAGGAATTGAAACTGTAGCTCACTTCTTCAATTTTTATTTTTAATAAAATTTGACAACACTTCTCCACATCTACACACACCAACTGCCTTTTTTAAACTGAAGCTGTCAAAACTATTAAAATGCTTTTCTAGTGAAGTTAGGATTCTCATAATACCAACTGCAAAAAATAAATTAATGGACATTAATATTTGAAACATTTTCCTTATCTATGATTTGAAAGTTATAAACATAGATAAGGAAATGTCAATGATTTGAGACTTTGTACACATTTAGAAAATTTTTAACAATTTAATTAACTTGCATTAGTTAGTTACAATATTTAACCTCTTTTTCGTCATTACCAACCAATGTTGGCACAACTGAAAAGTTTTATTCATATACCTAAAATTGCAAGATTATTAAATAAATTATTTAAAAATTATTAATTATTACTATTATTTTATTTCCAGGTTGTGCCCGGATATGGCCATGCCGTACTTCGTAAGACAGACCCCAGATATACATGCCAAAGAGAATTTGCTTTGAAACATTTACCGAACGACCCACTCTTCCACTTGGTATCTACTGTATACAAAGTAGTTCCATCCATTTTGCAAGAAACAGGAAAAGTAAAGAACCCATGGCCAAATGTAGATGCTCACAGTGGAGTTTTATTACAGGTAAATTATTTGAATTGCATCGAAAATAAAAATCATGCACAAGATATATAACTGATTTTGTATTTTAGTACTACGGCTTGAAGGAAATGAACTATTACACAGTTCTGTTTGGAGTTTCACGTGCTCTTGGTGTTTTGGCTTCTTTGGTTTGGGACCGTGCCTTAGGTTTACCAATTGAACGCCCGAAATCTATGTCTACAGATGGATTAATGAAAGCACTTAAAGCATAAGACAATAATAGAAAGATATTTTATTTCTGTGAAAACATTTTTAAGTATGGTCAAAAAACTTACATTTTTTATTAAAATATTTCCATTATATTTAATTTGAAATTATGCAATTAGTAATGTATGTAAATTTACCATTGTTATAGAATATAGGCTAATATTTATTGTGAAATATGTATTTAAACGTATCATTAAACACACTTGTATAGTTTGTATAATTACATATATGTTTGTAAATTTGTGCATTATTATAATATTCTGACAATAAACTTGTCTCTGGGATTTTTACAACATCCTCTATATGCCTTTTTTTAATATTCATTTCATAAATCAATACGTCAACAATTAGCTCTCGCTATTGATATAAAATAAATATAAATTTTGCATCAAATGCACATATTTTTATTTTGATGTTTTGAATGTATGATATGGATGTCAATCCACATAATCTAGTAATCTAAACAAGATATATTTCATATTTTCAATCTTAACAATCAATCATAATGCCGCTAAATGCAAATAAGTTATCAGAGGCATGCCATGTAAGTAGTATAAGGTAATTAGCATTGAAATATTTTATGTAAATAGACTAGATTCATTTCTATAAAACGTGAAAACAGTAAAGAAATATTAGTACATAATTAGCGAGAGCAGAATATAAAACCTTCATTATCTTTAAACAATGTTAAAATTACATGCTATTATAGAATACAATAGTTTCAGACACACCCAAATTCTTAAATTAAATAAAAAAGCCTTAAAATTAAGACATTTTCTGATTCAAATAATTTTTTTATATAGACTGGTTGGTGTTTTGGCCCATCTAAGGCTAAATATTTCAAATGAATTAGAGATTAAATTAAAACTCAACATATAACATTACTTCTATGTAATAAATTATTACTAATTAAGTCAAGTTTTTTTAATATATAGAAAGTTGCCCCAGTTATAGCTACATCTTTAAACCATGGAATTGCTGAATCAACAAACCTTAAGACAGTTTTATCCAAAATAGTTCCCATAGAACAAAACAGGGTGCAAGAATTTCGTAAGGCACATGGAAATAAAAAAATCTGCGACGTTACTGTCGACATGGTATTGATTGTATTACTTCTGCAGTATATTGAAGATCAGATATTATTATTTATTTATTACAAATTACTTAAAGATATACGGTGGTATGCGCGGTATGAAAGGATTAGTCTGCCAAACTTCCGTATTGGACCCCGACGAGGGCATTCGCTTCCGTGGTCTATCTATACCAGAATGCCAAAAACTTTTACCTAAAGCAGAAAATGGTGAAGAGCCTTTACCTGAAGGTCTTTTTTGGTTGTTAATTACTGGTAAAGTACCGACTGAGGAACAAGTCAAAGCTTTATCTAAGGAATGGGCAGAACGGGCTACGTTACCAGCCCATGTTGTTTGTTTATTGAACAACATGCCTCGAAAACAACATCCAATGTCACAATTTTCATGTGCAGTTACTGCTTTGAATAGTGAGAGCAAATTTGTGAAGGCGTATAATCAAGGAGTTAAAAAGAGCCAGTATTGGGAGGTAAATTATATGATATTCGATGGGCAATTTATATACATACTTAAAAACATCCAAATTATAAACTAAAGTCTATAAATTCTAGAAAAAAGTGATTCAAAATTTATCGAAATGCCCTTTTTCATAGAAATACGTTTCAGCATTAATCTAAAAATAATCTTAACATGGATTGGAATTAATTCTCTATCTGTTATATTGCAACTTTGCTGAATATTAGGGAATATTCTGGAAATAGCTTCTATTAGACTCGCGAGAAAAATTGCTCTAAAATTTTTCTGTCGATTAATTTCATAGCGAGTTGAAATTTTATTGCTTCATCCTCATCCTTTTGCGTATTTTTTGTAACTCTAACATAGAAAAGTTTCATAAAATACCATAGCCAATGATATTAAATATAATAACATAACATAACCAAGTATTATAACAAATATTCATGGTAAAAAATCTTTTCACGTCCTCATTTAATTATTTTGAAATGTTTAATTTTTTATTATATGCTTTATCAAAATTTCATAGTTAGTGGCAAAACTTATGGCAAAAAATATAATGCATTTTTATTGGGTTTTATTAACTTCATATATGTTTACAAAAACCTATGTTTCGTAAATAATTTATATTAAAAAAATGTATAACCTACGCAAAATAAAAATAGACTTTTTCATATTTTTTATAGTATGTATTTGAAGACAGCATGAACTTAATAGCAAAACTTCCGGTAGTAGCTGCTACAATTTACCGGAACACCTACAGAGATGGTAAAGGGATTGACGCTATTTGTACAAAACTGGACTGGTCTGCCAATTTCACAAAAATGCTTGGTTACGAAGATGAAAAGTTTACAGAGTTGATACGGTTATACCTCACTATTCATAGGTAGGAAAAACATCCAAACTATCAGTAATATAGATAAATTTTATATGCAAAAAATGAATCTTACCTGTATTTTTTAAGCGATCACGAAGGTGGCAATGTGTCTGCACACACAACCCACCTGGTCGGATCTGCGCTGAGTGATCCGTACCTGTCGCTTGCTGCAGGTTTGAATGGATTAGCAGGACCTCTGCATGGACTCGCAAACCAAGAAGTCCTTGTCTGGTTTATGAAAATGCAGAAAGAACTTGGAGATGATGTATCTGAAGATAAAATGAAAGAATTTATTTGGAAAACTCTCAAGAGCGGACAGGTTCATTATTGTCGGTATACTAATTTTATTACTGAAATATTAAAATTAATGTAATAAATTAGGTCATACCTGGTTATGGACATGCTGTTCTTCGTAAGACTGATCCGCGTTATATATGCCAAAGAGAATTTGCTCTCAAACATTTACCGGATGATCCACTTTTTAAATTAACATCTACAGCGTATAAAGTGGTACCACCTATTCTCACAGAATTAGGGAAAGTCAAGAACCCTTGGCCAAATGTGGATGCTCATAGTGGTGTTCTGTTACAGGTATAAAAAAACTTATGTAATAAATTGTAAAAAATCATTTTATGAAAACTTTATATACTCACTTATTTAAATTGTCTATTTTTGGAATACTAAATAAATGTCCTTAAGGCTGCTTATCTCCTTCCATAATAAAGTATTTTTATATGATAAAAAATCTACATGTGGGTTTGAGATTCGTTTCGTGGTACCTCGAAATTCATTCATTTAAGGTCTTAAATTATTATTATTCTAGCATTACGGCATGAAAGAAATGAACTTCTACACCGTCTTATTTGGAGTATCACGTGCTCTTGGTGTTTTGGCCTCTTTGGTTTGGGATCGCGCCATGAATTTGCCAATTGAACGACCAAAATCAATGTCCACAGATGCACTGATCAAAGCCGTCAAGGAGAACTAAAAAAAACACGAATTATTTTAGTTTAACTGAAAATTTTAAGGCAGCACGTAGAATTATATTTCTGAAAAAAAATTATATAATGATAATATAAATTTCATAAAAAAATAATAGTATTTTGACTTTTCATTAATTAATATTAATTATAAATTGAATTTTGTTTGAATATATGCTCAATATATCTATAAAAATATGGAATACGATATATTAATCAAAAAGCCAATGTTAAAAATTTGACAATAAACCTGAAATATATATCTTGATATGATATTCAAAGGAATGTTTTCATGTAAGAATAATACAAGTGATGTTAAAAAATATATATTTATACATATTTTCTATATTCTCTATTATTACTATGTTTATATAATTTAATTAATAAATATATATTTCGATTTGAGTACACTATCGAGGGATTTAACTCTAAACTACTTCACTGATTTCATCTTTTGGACCAGCAACTATATCAGCAAGCATCATACAAAAATTTTAAATATTTGGTTTGGCTTTTAAGTATTTCCATATAAAGTGCTATAATATATATAGATAAAAGTCTGATGAATGGAATCATGGGACTTAGGTAAATAATTATACAAAATAACGGAAATATTTTTATTTCTATGTATATATAATATATTATGATATTGTATAGGTATATATTATATATGTATTTCCTATAAATTTCGTACATGGCGCATAAAATATTTTATAAAAATTTGAGTACGAAAATATGTATAATTAATATTATAGCACTTCGTAAGGACCCAGCCCGATATTAGATTTAAATTTCTAAGTTGTCATCAGCATTGAACATGTTGCACTTTCGATGCCGACATGGCCAATTGTTTTCTAATAGCAGCTAATTCAAATTTCAATTCAATATTTTCGCGTTCCAAAAACGCAGCACGAATGGCTATTTCATCTTCTTTAACTCTTCGTCTATCCCTCGACTTTTTGGCGGCAGCGTTATTTTTTTTCCGGCGTTCATAATAAGCTGAATCCTTCGTGGAATCAGATTGTTCGTTAGGATTTGGTGAACCAGCACTGGAAGTGACTGTAGGACAACGTCTCATTTTAGGATTCGAAATTGTGGCCCGACCACCATTTGATGCCCTGATCTGTTGTAACATTCTTTCGCGAAAAGCGCAATATTTTTCAGTAGAATTCATATCTATTGTGGAGTCTGCAGTTGCTGTGAAACCAGCGGCTAAAGCTAATGGATCTCTAGGATATGCTTTGAATGGGCGAACGGACTTGTTGTCGAAGCTTACGGGCTCTGGACTTCTCAGCTCCGGGGATGTCAAAGGCGTTAGTTGGGTTGGAGTAAGTAAAATCTGTGGTTGCTGATATGCCGCAGCTTTCAACATGAATGGCGATACACTATCTTCTCTAATTTCAGTTCTGCAAATAAAAAAATCAATTAATATAATATATTAGTTATATTAAATTATAATAACGTATGATATTGAAATTTGAATAAAAAATATTTAAAATTTTGTTTTGATTAATTAAACATGTTATAAATGCGTTCTTTTCCTACTACAATATGGTATGGTAGTGAAATTTAAAATACTATAATAAAATATTATTTAACACTAGAATGGCGCAGCGAGTCAATTTGACTCATTTGCATTTTCTATGTGATATACATAACAATTTCAAACTATTTTTTTTAAATATTGTTTTGGTTTTTCATAGTGCAATGAAAGGTATATAAAAATTAATTTCTATTTCTCCCTTATCTCTTACCCAAATTGATTCTCAAACACTCAAACCTCTGTCATTCTAGTGTTAATTATTAATATATTGATTCAATTAAATAAGTTTTAAATGTGTTCCTTTTCCACTACAAAAGTCAAGAATAAACAAATTAATTTAGTTGATTTAAAGTAAATTAAAAAAAAAACACAATTATTAGAAATTTTGATTTTTTTAACAATTTTATCTATAAATCTATTAGAATTGTCAAAATCAAGAATCAATAATTAAAAAATCAAAACCAAAATAAACCGAACGAAACTAAACAAATTAATTTGGTTGATTTAAAGAGAATTAAAAAAAAACACTCATAAAAATTTCTATTAATCATGCAATTAGTATAAAGTTTGTATTTTCTACCAATTTTATCTATAAATCTATTAGAATTGCCAAAATCAAGAACTAAGAAATAAAATTCAAAATAAACCCAACAAAATAAATAAAGCACTACCAAAAATATTCTCGTTCTTGAAAACAAATTTTTATTGTTTATTGATTTGATTTATGTTTATTTGTATTATATGTATTTGTTTCAATTAATGCTTCAGATTTTTGTCAATTGAGTATTTTAAAAAAAATAATATCTAAAAAATTGTTAAAATAATCATTCTCAATTTTTAATTGTTATTTAACTTCCCGAAGGAGAAGTTTATGTTTTCATAAAAAAATCCGACTCGCTAATTTTATGTTTTTTCACCGTTTCAAGCCATTCTGAATCGAATGAGACCAAATTTGGAAAATGTATGTGTGTGTGTGTGTGTGAACAGTTTTTTTAACCGTAAATCGTTTTCTCAAAAACGCCTGAAACCGATTTCAGAAATTTAAAAACCATTTGATGTATCTCCATGAGGACTATCGTTTGTCAGTTTTGTGAGACGATCTGCCGAGCCGTTTCTTTGTAATTTGAAAAAAGTGTTAAACTTTTCGTCCACATTTAACCTCAAACTACCGAAACGATTTTGAAAAATCAAAAACTGTTCGAAAGATATTAGATGAGAATGATATTGATTAGTTTTAGGTAAAAATCTACCGTTTTCTAGTAAGTAACGATTGAAAAAAAATTGAAGCCGATTTTTATGGAACTTTTTTTTGGAGATATATACCATGGTCTTATAGAACTTACTGAAATATTGCGGCCTTACAATAAGTAATTTAATTTTAAAAATTCATCAAAGTTTGAGAAAATGAGTAGTTTTTTTGATGTTTGTTAAAATTAAAATTAGACAATTTACTTGGTATAACGATAAGGTACTTGGTCTTAATAAACATACTAAACCACTAAAGTTCTATTAGAAACTGGTTCAATTATAAAAATGATTGATTTTTGAACATTTGCTTTCAGAAAATACTCCAAGTTAACAAGTTTGTTCGTTTTAATACTCATAATTAATTTATATTTCATTGATTAAGTCGATTATTTACACATATCGGAAAGTTCATGTAACTTGCCTCAAGGCAAAATACCAATACCAACTAGTTTTATAATTTGTTCAAATTATGATAATTATGTTATTAATTATTTAGTTTTTACTTTAATTATTTTGTTATACGAATAACACAGATATTTTTTATCAATGATCCAATCATAAAAAATGTAATCCACAAAAATATAAAATAACCAATTATCAATCTGAATGCCCTGTAAATGCTGGAAAAATTATCCATCGCATAGTTTTATGGATCAACAAAATTTCAAGTAAACCTAATAATGCTATTACTATTTAAATTTCACAAAAAATCCATAATAAGTTAATCCTTACCTATAATTATTAACCATATAGTCTTCTGTCTTAATACTATCGCTTCTTCGCAAATCTAAATCCATATTCCCATTATATTTCATATAACTTTGTGAAGTCTGTGGGGATCCAGCCTCTCTGGACGACGTGGCTGAATATGCTGGTGATGGAGTTTTCCTTGTCTCGACCGAATCGCCACGCCTGGACCTGGACAGATCCAGAACCCTCGGATATTCATCAGGATACATGCCGTACAACGGGTGCATCGACATGACGTATTATAAAGGACCTGAAAATAAATAATATATTGAGAAAATGGGTTTTGTTAACTTTTTAAATTAATATAAAATAATAATAACAAGCATGATATTAAAATTATACGTCTATCTAATCGGTTCATTATTATATTTATGTTATTCTTTATAATTATAATTATAAATATAATTAAATATATTATAAAGAAATTGAAGTTGATAGGATAAAAAATTTAAATATATTTTATTTATAATAAATATTATATTATTTTATAATGAAATAGACAAATGATATGTATATATAATTGTTTCATAATCTCTCATACCAGACACCCCTGTCTGAATGAGATATAAAAATAATATATAAATAAATAAAAAAAATTAACTATTAAATTTAATTTTCAACTATAGTTAAGTTGAGAATTTGTGTTAGATCAAAAGAGATCTATAAAATATTTACAATTAGTGTTTATTACAAAGTTTTTGAAGTTCTGTGTAAACAGATACAATATGACGATAATATCTTTGCTGAACTCAATTATAAGATTTATGATTAAAAAGGAAAAAATATTAAAAATTAAATTTAAATTAAGAAAGCGGTTAAATAATTATGAATGGATCGACATGGTGAATTATAAAGAACCTAAAAATGAACAATATATTAAGAAAATGAACTCTGTTAACTTTTTCAATTAATATAAAACAATAATAAAAAGCATGATAATAATTTTAAACGTCCATCAAATCTGTCCATTATAATTATAAATTTGATTGAATTTTTGACTATTAAATTTCAACTATAGTTAAGTCAAGGATTAGTAGTAGATCAAACGGGATTTATAAAATATTTAGTATTTATTACAAAATTTCTGAAGTTCTGAGTAAACAGATACGATATGATGATAATATCATTGTTGAACTTAATTTTAATATTTATGATTAAAAAAAATTAATAATTAAATTTAAATTAATAAAGCGGTTAAATAATTATGAATATAATAAGCTTCTTATGGTGAATTATAGTGATTTTTGTTAAATATATTTATTACTAGTGCAAGATATTATTAAAAAAAAAAACAACCCCGATATAGAAAAGTAGTGATATTAATTTTGACTTGGAAATTTAGATCTTGAATTATAGATTTTAAAATTAATCAGCACATCTCCTTATCAATAAAAATCGAATGTTTTTTGAATAATTCAAATCGGTTGATATATAAATAAATAAAAAAAAATTAACTATTAAATTCCCACAAATACTTACATTCACAAACACACACTCACACACACAGACACACACAAACATACACTTTTTCTAAAGTATGCCAAAATGTTCAGAAACCTTTGAAATGTAAAGATATATAAAAAATTTCATTTTCGAGTTTTTTGTGATTACTATAACTTACCCCAAGGGACGGTAATAAGTAGTCAGCCCTATTAGATAAATTTCAATAATAAAGTAATCTAAAATGCATGGATCAACCGTTGGGTTACCATCTAAAATTACGATGTAAGGACGTAAGGAGAAGTTTCATATTCTGATTGCAGTTGAAATATGAGAATAAAAAAATATTTAAGGAATATAGAATTATACATAAATATTTAAATAAAATATCTCACATCAAGTGCTTATATAATATCAGAACAAGCTATTAGACACACTTTAGATTTAATGTTAAAAAATAAAATCAAAATTAATTCGCGAATTTAATCATCTCATATAAAATTCACACTTCTAACTGCACTGACAACAAATGCATCAACGGAATCTCGAAATCAAATGTCGTATCCCACTATATCATTAATATTTTTAAAACATTGTATCTACAAAATTGAAAAAGACAGATTAGTTTTTGAAAATTAAACAAAACATACCGCAGATATGAAAGCTAATTCAAAATCCAATCCAATGTATCTCAACAGGATGACGGCGAACCAAATATTATCAACAGCGTCTATAATGTTGCAAAACTAGACAACTTAGCACCACAAACACGCACCAACATCAAATTGCATACTGACCGTTCGCACGGCGAATGCCCATCTTTATATATGTCAAAAGTTTTGGCCCTGTGCGAATTTCTAGCCAATCGCAACGGTGCATTTTTGGCAAAGGGTAAACAACTCAAACTCAACACTGCAACGCAAGAATTTTGGGTAAATTTTGGAATTAGGCACGCGGGCGGGCGCAGTGGGAGATTTCGTTCGTCTCTTGCTTTTTTCGGTAATAACATTAGATTTGTTATTGTATTCATCCAAAATACTTAACCATTTCCATACACACGCTATTTGACGGATTGCAATAAGTATTCACTCTTGTGGTACTGACCTACGCAAGTATAGAGAAAAATTCATAATATGTTTTAGAGTCGCAGGATCTTGCGTTGTAAAACGGATGTTATGCATTTTGATGACATTGTTGCTGTTTCTTTTATACGCTTTGTAAAAAAATGTTTACATTTGATGTATTGCTTCGTAGATTATAGATTGATCTAGATTTAATGAAATAACTGCGCTAATAGATTTTTACTTTGAGCATATATGGGCTATCTACTGTATATATATTTATTTAATTATGTTGACAAATTCTGTGAACTTTAGTAATTCAATATGAAATAGATAAGGGCCGAAGGTTTGCTTAGAAAGTTCAAATAAAAATATAGTTAATTGCATATTAATTGTATCTGTTTTTATTTTGCGCTTAAATATATAGAGTAGGACGAGGCGCAAAGGTCCAATTAGATGTTATTTGACTTTATGCAATTGATGAAAATCAAGCTAACTACATCAAAACAAATAATACATTTTAAATAAACAACTATCCATTTATGTTTAGTAAAACTCCCAGCTAATTCAACTTTGTAGAACTATGCTATTTTCCGTAGAACATAGTCACCTAGTCCTTTTTACCCCATAGGCGGAGCAAAAAAGAACAGCCAGACGCCAAATAGATCCACAATTTTTATTTTTAATTTTAAAGAAATTTTATAGAATAATAGCTATATTATTCAATCAATGCAATGCAAAGAGGGAGGGGTATGGTAAGATATCACGTGTATTAGTTTTTAAATATTAAATCTTATTCACATAAATCATAATAAAATAAATATTTTGATAAATATTTCAATAACTATTATTACTGTGAGTTTATATCAAAAGATTCAACGCCCTGAGAGTTGCAATATTGCGACTCTATCAATGGGCCGGTCTTTCGAATTATTTTCATAGGACACACCCTACGCCCTATGGGTATCATCGCAAAACCCGCACGCGCTACTATTTGTGCAAGTTTCCATTGAAATCAAAATATTATATTATTACAAAAACAATTTTAATATTTTATTTATGCTGGCTTTTGTTGAAAGATTGATTATAAATTATGCTTATAAATTTAATTCAATTAATAATGTCCGAGGAAGCATTTGATAACGTTTCTACAGCTTCAAATTCAAATTCACTTATAATACAAGTTGCAAGACCGGGTACATAAATATTAGGACTATACTGTAAATTTGATTGTTTTATATTTATTCAAATTGAAAAATCGAAAGCATGTTTATATGCCAATTGAAAATGTGATATAATTTAAAATAGTAATCTTAAAGGAATAATGTATAATTCCGATAACACAATGAGAAAGGGAGAATATTGGTTTCAACCAAATGAACAATTGATATTTATAATTTGTTTTAGTAATACAAATAATAATCTGGGTTTACTTCAAATAATGAATTATGTTAGTACGTGAT
>NW_020536999.1:54426362-54449042 GCF_003426905.1 Ctenocephalides felis | reverse complement strand
TAGAATGATAACTTATTTTATACTAATTCTAAAGAGAAATCTGATGAATTTGCATACTTCATTTGGATTCAGAACATTAATGATCATCAGTGTTCCAATGTAGGAATTGCAGTCCGTCAATTGGCACACAAACGACAAAGAGGACTAAATATATCCATAGAAGCCATACCCACTTCACCTCTGGCAGCAGCTTCGTCCTTCAGTTATTGCTAAAATGGCAAAATACATAAGAAGCTTGAAAAATACTTTTTTTTACCAATCCATTATGATGATGAGAAAGATAGAAATCGCACCTAAAATGACGTAGCTACAATCTTGTGTGCTCGAGCTCACACCAGATCGGCTGTTTGGCCGGTTCGCTGATCAGATGAAGAACTGCAGAAATATTTATACTTTAAAACACTTTGATTGTTTTATAAACATAATTCTAGTAATAATTGACGGCTGGTGATACAATTTTTCAACTAACAAAATTTAAATGACAAACCTTTGTCCGCGAATTCTGTCTCTTGGTGTTTCTAGCCTCGAACTATCAGAAAAACTGATAGTATTTACAGAACCTGTAGTAAAAAAGAAGTTCTTCATTGGAAGTTAAAATCTTTATGTGCGAATTGAGTACAATTGTACTTAAGTTCCTCAAGTAAAAATAACAAAAAATATTTATTTGTTATAGATTTAATACAAATAATATGCTCATAATGATATGCTCACGTTATTATTTTAACAATTTAAAACTAATCCTTACAGTTTTTCGAGCAATTTGTTTATGACTGTTCACTATTACATGCTTAAGGTATCTTCAAATTAAAAAATCTTCATCAAATTTGCACAATTTTTCATAGTATAAAAATGTGATTATACTTATTAAGCTTAGATTCTTTATATAATAGTTATAGCTCTAAAGAAAGTCACATTTTAAAGTCATATTTTTTTAATTACTAATCAACTGTCATCGTTTTATTATATCCATGTTACGTATACAAGGGTCGGTATTATGCATCAAGATAATCAGATTATCACTGATGATTAATCACATTTCTTTCATAAAATCTAATTAGAGCTACTTAAAAATATTTCAGAAATTATTTACTTACTTGGGTAGAACTGGAAACGGCTTTTTAAAACACCCTTTCCAAAACCTTGATTCCACTTGATCTTGTTCAATTTTTTAAAACCTAATTCTTTTCTCACATTCATTTTTATTTTTACGTTAATGAAATCTTTCTTACTTATATAGTATTGCAAGCGCTTTTTAATGTTAATTAAATAAAGCAATAATTTTTAAATTGTATAATAATTATCAGAGCGGTTCGTGAAAAAACTCGCCAATTGTCAGTTATTAATTTTTTGCTTTTTTGGTTCACTTCCTATTCTATCTGATTGTGAACTTGTTGCATGTAGATCTGTACTACCAATATAATTTCCGAAAATGCGCACGAAAATATTTAAATTTAAATTAAAACATTCAAATTATTCATGTACAATAAGTTTATACTCATAAAATCTGTACGTATGCAATATTTGAATCCAAATTTATGTAAGAAATTATTCTTTATTTAATTGATTGTCTGAAAATTTTAGCAACAAGTGGTTCTGCCATATTAGTAAAAGTATAGCAGTGCATGATAAGCAAAACATTTCAATAAGATGATTCTTTTAGTTAGGTTGTTGAATAGTATTTAAATGCTTTATTCTAATGGCAGATCAGCGATGTAGCATTCATCAAAATATATATTATTTAATAAAATATGCAAACATTTAAAGCTAAAAATGTTAATTGTTCAAGTTCACATAAGCAAAAAACAAATATTACACAATAAAAAGATATATATTTAACTTTTTATTTATTACTATTGGTTGATTTGATATATTATTTATCAAATACCTTGCTTATTGTTCATTGGTATTTATATTTATAAAAATTAGTATACAGATATCTGTATTTTTGATTTATTTAAATGATCAATCAAAAGTGAATCGTAGACAAGACTTTTATTTTACTTACATTTAACATATGCATATAAGAATGGGTAGATACAAGTATATGAATAAGTTTATAATATATATTAAAAATATTGCAATTATGCCAAACGCTTGAAAGCAATAGCTCAAACAAACATATGGAATGTTATATGTCAATTATTTACAAGATTTTTATTAACTTTTTCTTTCATCTCATTATCCACAATTAATAAGTACAATGATAAACTCAATGGCACAAACAGTACTGTTAAATTACACATTTGATACAAAAAATATTTTAATAGTAATTTGACTAGTTTACAATCCACTTATAAAATGTACATAATGTATTACAATATGATTTTGTGATTACAATAATTGACATAGAAAGCCTTATATAAAAATAATTTTTGTATAAAATTAACTATAGTAGCAAAAATAAATACTTTTAATTGTAATAATTTATGCTTCATTATTTTCGCAATTAAGGCACATGAAACAAATTTTAAATAAGTATCATTCAATAGGAACATACAAAATAAATTAATTTATTTTTATAATTGTAAAAATAAAGCTCTTTTTTGTGCACATTATTTTAAACATTATAATTAATAATGGAAAGTTATATTATTAAAATAATTTAAGTACGGCTCAAATAATATAAATTAATAACAAATGATTTCTTATCTTAGAGCTAATGTAAGTACTATGAAAAAATGCATATGGCATCTCAGGTTAGAATTAAACTAAATGCACATGCAACGTAATTACTTTTCCATTATCACTTTAATGCACCCATTTAAAGGCACTTATATGCTAACACTATCATAATACGAATAATACAAATTCAATGACATTTATATGGCTAGTGTTGATACATATTTTATAATTATTATAATAAAAATATCTGATACTCATTTCTCGATATGAAATGATTTTTGTTGATTATAGTATCATAATTAAAATATTACAAAACTAAAATTGACACGATAGCAAACTGAATCAATTTTAGAAGTTTCTTTTTAAATCCAAAATGTAATTTTATGTAAAGCTTAATAAATAATTTTAAAAATATAATTATCTTAATATATAACAATATATGTATAGCTTCCAATCACAATCATCATGATAAAAAATTAACACATTAAAATATTTTTAAAGCACCATAAAATTCCATTAAAAACCTATGATTGAAAAGCTAATTTAAAATAAAATATTAAAACAATATACAATTATTATACAAAATGAGCTATAATACAATATTTAATGATCTTTCCCATTGCTATTTTGGAAACTAGGAAGTTGCAATTCAATACTTTGTCCTGTATGTTTAAATGTTGGTGTTTGTACGTTAGGTGAAATACTTGTGTATAATGTTTTTGTCTTATTACCTAACATCATGCAAGGAAAGCTTTGTTGAATATTCACTCTTAATTCTTGACCAGTTAATCTGTAAATAAGAGAATATTTTATTATTGAAATAAAACTTAAGAAATATAATATACATTTGATGCTCTTTATCGCTTACTTGGAATATCTGTTACATAAAACTCCTACTAATTCTCCAACACGATCCTCTGGATATAATTAGTTCCAGGCGTCATACTATTAATATTTGTCATCGAATAGTCATAGTTTCCATTTACAGCTCCTAATGATGACATTGGTGATGTAGCCATTGGCAGCAAGCATACAACAAGATCATTTCCAAGTGGAGAATGTATTACCACCAATTGATCAGGGCCATTAGTCACAGACACGCTTGCAATCTGTTGGAACAATAAGATTGTAAAGATTATTATTTTTAAATATTATATTATAAATAATTAATTAGACATTTGAATGATAAAACTATTGAAATAAGAATAATTAAAATCAATTTTTTGATTATTAGTTCCTAATTCTAAGACAGTATTCATCAAAATCAAATTTATTGTACATTACATTTTGAATTGGCACTGGTTTTTTCATTGATTTGAACTTTACTGCATCAATTTTGTAAAATGAATTATCTGTGACTAGTAACACACGATCAGCACTTTTATTGAATCTGAAATGTAATACATCAAATTGTTAGACACCCAAGTATGAGTCTAGTGCGAATTATCAAAAGTGCAGAAAATTTACTATTGAATTTGCGGACGGTGCAAGAGAACATTACTGTTGAAAATCGGTCTGTGTTCTTTAAATTATGTACGGTTGCATTGTATAAATTATAAACTGGATTCTCATTAAGATTGGTCATGTAATCACCAAGCCATCTTCGATTTCTGACCCCATTCTGCTCGTTTATTTTCAAACTGAAGAAGCTGCAGCCACTTTTATTCTTAATTGAGGCCATTCTTCCTTCGGTACGCAGCTTAGAATCTTATACGATCGCCACCTTGTAAGATATATTACAAATTTGTTACAAAAGTTGAAAATCGACATTTAAAAAAAAACTCACAATGAAATATTAAGTTAATATTTAATGTTATTGTAATTACCTCTGGTACATTTTTCTCAAAGGCTCTTCAATGCCCTTGAGAGGTGGTTTTGGCCAAATAATGCTTTTTCCATAATCACGCATTCTTTCGGCATGCTGGAACTTTTGATTCATTTCGCTTACATAACTACGCAGTTGTACCTCCTAAAGTTTTAATTAAAAATTTTAAACTTCATGCGCATAAAATAATGATAAGTAACAATTTTATAGTTTAATATTCCACCTGTAAATTTGATAATTGCATGAGCCGCTTTCATACGTTTGTATTGCTCTCTGCAAATGTATCCTCGAATTGCTTCTGAATCAAAATTATTATTCCTGGCATCATTTCATTGCGAGCTTTTTCTAATGCTAATAGTGTTTTTGGTGACCTTCGTATGAATTGAAAAAAATAATTAATAACCAATAATGAATATTTTATCTTTAATATTATCTAAAGTGATGAGGTACCTAATAAATATTTTGGTATGTCCATATTTGACGTCCTTTCCAAAACCTTTCTGTTCCAGCAGAACACGAGTGCCGTCTTTATCATTACCATTACGGAAATTAGGCCATGTGTATTCAGAGATCATCTTGTATCTAAAATATAATTTATTAATTTCATGAAATTTCAGTACATTATTATTATATAATTTAAGCAAAACTGGTATTAACCGTTTTAGGAATCGATCGTATCTCTGCCTGTATGCAAATCCGGCGCGACGTACTCTTACGTTCTCAACGAGACCCAAATATGAAACCTTGAAAAACATTTTTTTAAGTATAACTATACTACTAATAATATTTTTTTATCATTTTAAATAAATACAATAACTACTGTATACCTGATGTTTGCATCGTTCGTCATCAAATATAGTCGGACTTTTATGTCATTTGGTTTAATGCATCGAACGTAAAATGGTTCTTTTGAACTTAAAGTTTCGACCAAAGCTACAAAAGCAGAATTCCGAACAGCAAATAGTTCAGAAGATGTTTCGGCAGTCTTCGGCCTTTTGGTTGTCTAAATAATCAAACATTCACAAGATTTATAGTAGTTCTATATAAGCAAAATTTAAAATGATTTAAATTATTCTTACTTTGGTGATGTCCAATGCTCCTTCAGGCCACATATTTTTAATTATAGGATCTGAAGAATTATACAGCAATCTTTTGAAATCTTGAAACAGAGTATCCTTGTTCATCTAAGAATCCTTTTATGCTGTATATCACATCACCTGCATAATGGCTAAAAAATATGTAAATCAATCAAAATTAATAAAATTGTATAATTAAGTTTTATAGAAATAACTTAAGACGATTGATTTTCATTAGTACAATTATGCAATACATACGTTATTCTAAAATGTTCTTTGTGTTTTAATTGTTTATCCATAGGTTTAAGTTGTCTACTCGAATAATGGGCATGTACGCTTAATTTTTTATCCATCGCTTCCAAGAGCATTTCGTCAGTAACTTTTCCTACATTCAAGCAAGCTTCGTCCAAAATTGCTATTACGCCAACATGAGGTTGTTCAACCAGGTCACAAATCACCTAAAATAGTGAAAATATATTGATTCGAAAATAATGCATATCATTATATGATACAGGTATAATAAAAAACGTCTGGTATCTAAATGTTTATTATAAAACCTTGGTCATCAAAAGCACTTGAAGTTAAAAAAAATCATCATAATACATCATCAACTTCTATCTAATTTGCATATGTTGTTACTGAATTACTTATCAAATTTCACATGATTACTTAGATCAAAATAGAGTTTAAACATTTGTAATATGGTCTGATAAAATTGAAATCTGAAAAATGAATTATTTTCTAACTGTATATCTTATCTTATTTTGTTGCTTTAGTATATCAGTAAAGAATTGTTATAGATTTGTAGTCGTGATCTATTATTTTTAGACAAAAAATTATAGACATTATTACATTATAATAGTGTGCCACATATAGTAAAAAGAATATCGAGCACTTTCAGAAACTCGAAACTAGTTTAAACTCCAACACAAACTAAAAAAACATTATACAAACCTTATTATTGAAGTAATCAATATTTTTCCATTCGATTCCTTCCCTTCTATACTCTTCTTGCTCTTGTTTAAGAACCAACTCTAAAATATTAAAAAAATATAAATGAATATTAAGGACAATCAGCAACTACTTGTTAGAGTATAATTGTTACTCACCTATAAACAGTTGCTGCAATTTTTCATTACAATAATTAATACAAAACTGTTCGAAACTGTTATTGTCAAAGATCTCAAATCCGTAAATATCAAGAACCCCAATAACACGATTGTATCGAGTTTCTACATTTTGGGAAACTTGAATAACATTATTTATTTTCTCAACAATCCAAGTGAATAATTTAACATATATAGCTTTAGCCAAGGCATCTCGTCCGTATTCGGCTTCTGATAAGTTGTGATTTTTGCGCATAACATCACCTCTGGCAGCGATTACGCGCTGAGTTAGGGCTTCGTTCAATTCACGGTCCGTCACTTTTAGTAAGGTTGAGACATAGTTCATTTGCTTTTATCAGATATTACTATTTTGTCTTGGTCGGCAGCAAAGGATACGTTTCCCTAAAATAAACTCAAATTATAATTACAAATTCATGAAAAATACAATTTAACAATGTTGTCATGTATATTGTTGTTCCAAGTAATTGTAAGTATTTTGTACAAACCAGATGCAAATTGCAGCATAGCAACAATTCTCCATGCAGTATCACATTCGTCAACCGAAAAACTAGTGTTTTCATTCCATTACAAGTGGTTTTAAAATCACTTTTGTCATTTATTGAATCGACATTGGACGCGCTGCCCTGAGAAGTGTAGTGATATAAGGCAGGATCTCTTGATAGATTATACTTTTTCAAATCAGATTCGACTGATCCTTTTATTAACTGAAAAAAAGATCAAGTCACTTTAAAATATGAATCAACATTTACAAGCTAGACTAGATATTAGATGGTAAACCAGTGATTTCCAACCTTTTTTGCACACCCCCGCTCCAATAAAATTATTGTTGCGCCCCCTTAATTTTTTCAACTATTCAATTTCATAAGTACTCAACTGATATTATCAGACTACAAATTATCATGCAATATTATGTAAAACTAGTGGGGTGTATGGCATCGTGCCTTAAGGCAAATTGCTGGAACTTCCCGTACCGTAACAAAATGTTCGAGGAATACTGAATGTTTTCAAATAGATTATATAAATATTGTAATTGTATTGTAATATAAACAATGTAATTATTTTCGATATACAAAAAAACTAAAAAAAAAAAAAAAATACATTTTTTTTCCAAAATCAATTATTTTCTTAAGACAAGCAGAAAGTTCTTTGAATCATTTAAATCGGACGCTTAGTTCTCTCAAAAACTGCCATTTTTTACATATTTAACTCCGTATCTTCAAAAGGCTGGGTCTGCCTTTGCCAAAAACTAATAAACACTTCTCCCAATCATTACTAATTGAATGTTTTTAGATCATTCAAATCGGATACTCCGTTCTCTCAAAAAGTCGATTTCTATTTCTGCACTCGTTGCTCCGTATCTCCGAAACGGCTAGACCTGCCTTCGCCAAAAACTAATCAGCTCTTTTTCCTATCAATAGGAATCGAATGTTTTTTGAACCATTCAAATCGGTTGATCCGTGCGCCGATAACGTGACTGAAAATTTGTATCCATACATACATACACACACACACGCACACACACACACATCCATTTTTTCTGAGGTATGCCAAAATGTTCAGAAACCTTCAAAACGTCGAGAAATGTAAAAATTTTCAATTCCGATTTTCGGCCCATTACAATAACTTACCCTACGGGTAGTTCAAAATATGCATAAAAACGAATTATTTTTTTGTATTTTTGTATGATTAAAAAAAAATAGTTCATTTTTGAAAATAGTATTTTGGAAGCAGAGGTAGGCGCCCCAGCTTATAAGAGTCAGGCCCCCTTATAAGAGGGTGAGCGCCCTACAGGTTGGAAACGGAGGTGTTAATCCATACCTGATAAAAGCTGTGAAAGTTTCTTTCTCCTGCTTGTTGCTGAATAACTCGAGATTTTTCAAGCAAGTAGTTTGTGATGTGACCACCGACTGGATCGCCTTTAAAATCAAAACTGATATCCATATATTTTCCAAATCTGGATGAATTATCGTTGCGGTTAGTTTTGGCATTTCCGAATGTTTCCAAAATTGAATTTGACTGAATTAACACATTCTTTACCCTAAAAAGAATTAACTTTAGGTATTGATTTATCGGTAAATTCATGATGAAAACCATATAAAGTTTATATATTACATTATATATAGAATTTATATTAAAAACCTACCTTTCGATTTCCGCTTGTTGCCCCTGATTAGTTACTGCTGCAATGTACTTCATAATAATTTTGGAGGCTTCTGTTTTACCAGAACCTGATTCTCCGCTGATTACAATGCAGGTGTCCGTTTCTTCTGCTTCAGAGTCTTGTAAGCGCTATCTGCTATCGCAAAAATGTGGGGAGGATTTTCGAACAACTCGCGCCCTAAAATTAATTTTATTTTTATTAGCTTTGTAGATATTCTTTAAGACAATGACACTTAAAATTGGTTAATAAATAAAAACACAAAGGTTGTATTGCCATACAATAATGTCTGTAGAACACAGCAATTCTATTAAAAATGCCAGGGTATTCTTATGAAGAATAAAGACAAGAAACATGAAATCAGAACAACATATTTCTAAGACAAAAATTCGTACGGTTTTTTAATTTGATGCATTGGAGGAGGAAAGTTGAAAGCTATCTGATATTAGCTATAAAATTGTAAATTCATAGATAGAAAAACCAGTTCATTACAAAATTCTAACTGAACTATCAATTATGATATAGAATGTGTACTTACAGACAGAAAAAAATATTCATTCACAACATAACAATTAAAATAGAGAAATGCCAATTAATACAAAATGAAAATATAACTGAATTAAATAAGTACTACAATAGAGATAAATTAATTAAATTAATTAATAAAAATTAAATATGAACACTCTAGACAACACAGAAATGTTCACATTGGACATAATAGAAAGAAGAAAAAATAAGGGCAAATGTCATATGGAGCGCATGAAAAATATATAATAAACTGCCAATCAATATTAAGATGACCAGTGATGACAATAACTTCAAAAGGAAAATAAATAAATATTATAAAGAATTGAAGACGAAAAAGATTAAAGAGATATTTAAAGATATTTTAAATATAGGGCTAATTAATGTATAATGAAATAAATGATATGTATATATAAAATATATAATTTGTTTCATAATCTCTTATACCGGGCACCCTTGCCTGACTGAGATATGAAAATAATATATCGATTAAAAAAAATCTTTGATATTATCGTGAATTCCAAGGCATTTAATAATGCATAAGTTTGTATGCGTACAAACTTAATACAAAATATTATACTCTTCAAAATTCAAATAAGTACTGAAATCTTATATAAGTTTGGTTAATATAAAGTTATTGATTGAAATGAGAAAGTAGAAGGAAAAATGTAGACTGATTGAATTCAAGATAATTGGTTTCAAACCAACTGAATTTCGCTTCAGGTTAAAATGTTAAAGTATTAGATATAGCTTTAGGCGCAACTGTGAAAGCATAAAATTCAATACCAAACGTTCAATCTTATTTACCATGAAATTCGTCAAAAATTTTACATTTTAGTATTATTTATCGTTGCTAAATTTAACCATGCCAAATGCAGAAGACAAATTCAGAAAGAACAATAATATTCAAGATGTTTATTTATCTTGTTTCTTTTGGCAATGAGCATTTAAATATACCTTTGTATTGTGTGACGTAGTTTGCTCCATATATGTTCATGGGCCGGTAAGGATTGACCGAAAACACATACTTCGCCAATATAGGTGTAAACATTTGCGTGCTGGTATCTGAAATAAAAATAAATTAATTAATTATCTAAATATCTTAATAACTGATATAAAAATATACAAAAAAATTATGAAAATTATAACAAGTAGAGGCATATTAAAATTAATATTTGAAAGTTGCAAAGTAATAATCTTCTTATAGAGTCTGGGATAAAAAAAAAATATATATATAATCAAAAACCATATGAAATTAGACAAATATCCAAATCCAGCAATGCAATTAATAAAAAAAAAATGCTCCAACCAGAAGGCTCAAAAAATGGCCACAAGACCTACTAACTTTTTAATTAAAGCACTGTTTCTTTTACTCCTCACTGGAACACAGATTATTATATGGGAATCTCCTCACTGGAAGAGATCTCTAAATGACATTTTATTGGATCACTTAATGAATCATAAAAATTTGTATTTCTGATTGTCTATAATGAATAAAAAAATTATATAATTAAAAGCTTCTCGCTGGATGCATTATTGATTTTTTTTAGGTTCTTGAGATTCATACAATATTGATATATAAAGCTACTATTCATTTTTATTTATTGGCCTCCGATGAACATTTAGCCATACTATTCATTATTTATCTGTATTCAAAATATATTAGACAAAAATCATTCAGGATAAAATTTTACATCTTACGATGTAAATGGATCTCGATGACAATTGAATTTTATCATCGAGATGAAATAATTCTTCATCTTACAGCTCTATATAAAATAAATTACCCATATAAACCTACTATGTCTATGATATGGAAAAGCCATATCTTGTTCAGAAGCTGCCATTAAAAGGGCCCCAAAAATAATTCATTTCAACACGAGCCTATCATAGTCGATAAAATGAAGATTATCATAAATTTAGAAATAAAATAGAAGTTTTAATTCCTGGAATATTTCAAGAACATCTAAAAATCTAATGACTAGATTTAGGGCTTATAAATTACATGAAGATATAAATTATATAACATCAAAAATACAATGATTTTTATTACTATCTAGAAAGCGTAATCCTCCAAGTGCAAGTTAACGATATGATAGCGACGATAATTTTCCAAAAACCGGTTCGATGAGATCACTTTTATTTCAGTTGCTATATTTCTTGTTCTCTGACGAAATTCAATAATCTTTATGAGTTATATCTTAATATTAATTTGTATGCACTGATAAAGCATAATCCTGTGCTTATAGATAAATAGCACATATGCATATGAAACAAAAATGATTTCAAGGTAACATTCAGGTAAAGCCAAACCAAAATCAAAGTGCATTACAAAATACAGATAAAAATTAAATTAATTATTTATTAAAGATTATTAGTCTGATTCGGCACTATTTCCAAACGGTTTTAGAATATGGGCGGTGATTAACGTACTTGGTGCAGTACCGTTAAATATGCGTGCAAGGAATACGCCACAAGTCATCAATTGTCTCCCAAACAATTGTTTGTATTCAAACCGAATCATTTATCAAAGCATTGAAATATTTGACCAAATAAAACACAAAGGCAAGTTGTTTAAAAAGCAAATTCCATCAACCTATAGTATCCACGCTTATATTCAGAGTCACTTGTTTCGAGTTTAAATACATTTTAGTATACATAAATTAATAAAATGGGATTTTTTTTTTTTTTTTTTTGAAAATGTGAATTTCGTAAATACACATAAACCAATGAATCTACAAAGTTAATTTTAATTATTACCGGTTAATTTTTAACGCTCCATAGCATTTCAAACAATCTGAACTTATAGTTTTAGCAAGAACAGCAAAACTTATAAGTTTGTAAAGTAAAGCTCAACCAAGTGCTTATAATAATATATTATGTGTATTATATGTTTTTCGCTAATTTGTTAACCTATACCTATATAAACCCATATTAACCCATTATATTAAGCTAACAATAAGCTTTTTATTCCTCTATATATATAATACTATATTATACATATATAGATACAAATTTTCTCCATTCCACATAAATACACATTTTTTAATCTTCAAAAATAATGTAAATCAGGCAAACTATTTCTTTCTTCCAAATTATTATTTTATGTAATTATATATAAAAATAATTATAAAAAAACAGAATAAAAAATATCACAAAAACTTGTAGATTGAACATTGTTGGATTGCTTTTGGCGGTGCAACAAATCACGAAAAATGCAATCTAAACAAATATTTTTTTTTAAATTTCATGTTAATAGATAAACGTATAGATTATTATTTCATAAATAAATAAAATTGAATAACAAATTTAGGAACGACACAGGGTTAAAAAGTACCAAGTTCATAATAGAGCCTAATAACCAATATAGAGTATTAATAAATAAATAAATTATATTAATAACTTATATATATATATATATATATATATATATATATATATATTAGGTTGTCAAATATCTCCCTTCCGCTTTTTTGCTCTTGATTTATAATACAAAAAGGCGGAAGGGAGATATTTGACAACGTATTATATATATATATATATATATATATATGTGTGTATAAAAATATTTACATACGCATAACAAATAATTTATATTAATACAAAATTAGATATTAACTAATATTAATTAATGTATGTAAGTAAATTAATTGATTAACGTGTATTATATATTCGTATAGTAACACAGACCATGGTTTTATGAATAAACCTTTGTATATTCCTGTTTATAGCAAATAATGAGCATTATACTTTTCATTATTAGAAACAGAAATGTGGAAGGAAGCAACAAAATACTATAATAAACTAAACCCTAATTTGAAAGAAAATTACTACTTTTTTTACAATTAGCTTTTTCTTGAGTATTAATGAGCATATATCTTTAAGTTGGAAAGGTTTTGATTTTATTGGCATCAACATTTGTTTTAATTTAATTTATTTAAGTGATTTTACAATGTAATTTCAAATAGCGCTAACTTTATTTTTACAGGCACACCCAGTTGTTAGCTTTTACTGAATTTTATTTAAAAATAAATTAATTTGAAATAATTATTTAAAATTATTTATAAATCTCAATATGTGGTCTGCATCAGAATTTGAGGAAATAGTGATAATCGCGGCTTCAAACTACTTTAGATATAGTAATACTAATATGCGTAGTGGCTTTTTATCACATATTATTTATGTAATGAAACAATCTGCGGTGTCGAAGCCAAAAATAATCGTATAAGTCCGGAATTTAACATCCGTGTCAGTGAAGACAAATTTTAATTTTGACTTTGATACTTTTGATAAATTTTGATACTATGAATTTACTAACGCACGCATTCGATTAATAATAGTACTAGTATTTGCATTGAATATGTAATTACCACAATTTAATGAGAAATGATTGATTTTTTTCAAGTCATTATAGTTCAGTAGTGCCAAGAAAAGAAAAAAAACTGCTACTTAGAGCATAGTTCGAGAATCAAATTCTATTTATATTTAATAACTTACTTTCATTTGAAGAACCAGTTATTAGCATAACGTTTCCAAATTACAAGTTAATAATAAATTCCGCAACACTATTCGATATTTACTGTTACACCTCTGTCTAAAATATTTCTTCAAAAATATTTACTAAAGACTTTCATTTACAATAACGGTTAAAAAATTCAGTCAAACTATTATGAATCAAAAACCAGAATTTGTTAAAAATAATTGATATGTGATGTTGCAAGAATTAACATGACCATAAAGCAGCAAGAATTAATAGATCGGAACTTCTTTAACAATATGCAGCGACTTTATTCATTATTTGAAGAAATTATTATAAGAGAGGTCACACGTGGTTAATACCACTATTTGTTATGAAGTCTTAGACATGAATGTATACACAATGACATACTTGTGTACATAAACATTTATGTTTATAGTTAGCTATGTTGTTGCATAGTGGACAAGCATTATGATCAAAAGTATCATTAAATATTTTTATTAATATTATTATTATTTTTGATCGACAGTCAGAACGTAAGAGTCCTATAAGCTGTTGTGCTAAATTGACAAAGTAATCGGTTCAGCATATGACAACACAAACAGTTGTCCCATTTTTGTGTGATGAATTTTTATTACAATTTCAATTATTATTTGAATTTAATTAAATGATAATAAATGAAATTGCTTATAACATGATCAGAGCAAATCATTCGTTGTTAAAGAATAGTAGGGGAGACTGGGTACGGTTGTGCCAGGGTCCAGTATAGTGACTGTGAACTATACTGATTTTGAGATGGAGTACTAAGAGAGAGAGATGAAGTATGATTATTCGAACAATTTCCCATTATTGCTTTCAATCAGTGCTTCACATTAACATGATCTGTGGGCCACATTTCTCTAAGAGAGTCCAAAGAAAGTTTTTTGATTGAATTCTTTTAATATCTGTTAATTGTATGAAGATTGATCACTTTGTTTGGTAATTTGCTGTAAGTTGAACATTAGTAGTTATTTACCAGCAATTAATTTTTGCTTAGATAATGTAGCTCAGTTATAATGATAATTCGTTTCCAAATCAAAATACAAGACGAAAAAGATTGAATAGATATTTTGATTATATTAAATATTATATTATTGTATAATGAAATAGACAAATGATATGTATATATATAAAATATGAAAATTGTTTCATAATCACTCATACCAGACACCCCAGTCTGACTGAGATATGAAAATATTATATCAATAAATAAAAAAAAAATACAAAATAGATTTTGAAAAAAATTGTATGATCGATTGTGATATGTATTTATGTCCTTTTAAAAATTAACTTTAATTAATTAAACAGAAAAAAAATCTCGTATTTTCGAAAAAAAAATTAAAATATAAAATAGATTTCAAAGATTTCTTGTTAACTTTGTTTAATAAAATATGCTGTGTTATATATTGTTATATTTTATACATAAGCTGTTTATAGCTGTTGTTTTTTAACCTCATTTTATGCCTGTCACAACCGTCCTGGGGATGTAGCTAGTTGAGACACCCCCCTTTTCTTGCATTATTTGATTTTATGACCAATCAATTGCATTTAAGGACAGTATTTCAGAATTTTCACGTAGACAAATGTTCAGATTACCATTTAATTAACTTTTGTCCCAGCTAGCTAACAAAATTATTGCTGATAAAAACGAACCCAGTCCCTACTAATACTAAAGTACATGAAATTGGTCAACTTGGGTTAATAATGCTTTTTATTGTAATAAAAAAAACGATACCCAAGATTATTAGAAATAGCTGATTACACTGTAAATCATATTGATATGATTTATACCTGATGCACAATAGGTATAAATCATAATTGAACGATTTTATATATAGAGCGATCACTGAATATTTGATATTTTATATAGATCTGTGCTTAACATAGATACTCTATAATTAAAGTAACCCATATATTTATTTTCCACTTAAATAATAATTTAATTTTAATTAATGCAATACTAAGTTTGGAAAAATGTATAAAGTTTCATATAACTACAACAATTAAAAATAAAGCTTTATCTTTAAATATAAAATATTGTTCTCACATTTTATTCTAATCAACATATATACAATGCGTGTAATGACACCCAAGATTTATAACAAAATCCAAATATTGTGAATTGTTTCATGTATATTTTTTCCTGTTTATAAATATTGGATTCTTATAAATCGTACACGCAATTTATCAAACATCTAACGATCTTCTGTATTTACAAATATAAACCCAATGAAATCATATTAGCAATGCAAGATAACCTATTTAGATTGGTGAACTATCTCAATGAACAAATTCTATTGTTTTATTATTCGCAAGGCCATTAATTATCGACGGAATTAGTACAGAAAAAAAAACTAAATTTAAAAAAAAAAACAAGTATGAGCTAAAGGTGAAAGAGAATCATTTTTAAACTATAAAAGCTGAAAGTTTGTATATCAAATAATATGTATGTCATTAACTAAACACAACTTAAAACGTTTCTTGTTGATAGATAGTTGTTGAAACAAAACAATTAGATATCATTAACAAACAATCAAATTAAACAACGTTTATCTCGATTTTCTCGTAATAATATCATTTGTTATTTATAAATAAATTTAACATCCATAAATAAACATTTTCCTCAAAATTATTAACCATGTATGATGAATAGTGTGAGTATGCTAGCTATTAATACGTTTTCATGGATTAAAATCAAATATATATTGATCCAGAAATCAAATTATTTGTCACAGATCGTCACACATTAGCTCATAGAATTTGTATATTCTGATTGCTAATTATTAATAAAAGAAAAATTTGTCACAGACAAAATAACGAAACATTAATATTGGTTGATGAAAGTATTTACATAGCCCAATATACGTTTTCCTTCCTTGTAACTCTGAATTTATATATTGTTAATGATTATATAAGTTGCATTTTCATATATATATATATTTTTTATTTAATATCAGCAAATAATACCAGCAATCTATACTTAAGAGTGCTATGACCTGCTATGATTATACTTCTTAACTTGAAAGACAACCCCCAAATTTATTTTAGAAATGTATATTTTTATTATTACAAGTTGTGTAATTGTAATGATTACTAATTTGATGGAGCAATATAGGGATGGGCTTTTCACCATAAAAACATTACCTTCCATAAAAAATAATTATTTTTATTGATTGAATATGTGTAAATATTCATGAATATATGTAAATAATTATTATCATTATTCTGTCGCAATATAGGTGAAATCAGCGGAAACATTATGTGGGTGCTCATATTAAAACATTTAGATTTCAGAGTTATGTATATAATATATATATATATATATATATATATATATATATATATACATGGTCTGTTCAAAAAGTACCCGGAATTACTAATAATTAAATTTCGCGGGTCTGAAGTGTCTGATTGTCAAAATTTTTTTTTTATTGTGTTGGTATACATGCCCCTAAAGTATGATGAAATTTTCAGCTATATTCACTGTTTACTTTGTCTGTGGTAGTCGCTAAGGTTCGACGTGTTTTTCTGAGCTCGGCGATTTTTACAATGGAAGAATTGAAAAGTCAAAGAATTTGTATTAAATTTTGCGTAAAAAATGAAATAAAGTGTTGCAAAGTGCAAAAAATTCACCAGATATGGCTCCGTGTGACTTTTTCCTATTCCCAAAGTTGAAGAGACCATGAAAGGACGGCGGTTTTCCTCGATTGAAGAAAATCGCCGAGAGTGCTCAAGGACATATCAAAAAGTGAATATCAAGGGTGCTTCGAAAATTGGAAAAAACGCTGGCATAAGTGTATTATATCTGGGAGGGACTACTTTGAAGGGGACCACATTAATGTAGACGAATAAATAAATATTTTTTGAAAAAACGAAAATTACAAAAACTTTTTGAACAGACCTCGTACATATATATATATATATATATATATATATATATATATATATATAAAACTAGATCAATTACATTTCTATTCTAATTTATTATCTGATAAATGCACTTATCAACATTCAATTTATCGACTAGACAAAATAATTATTAGACAAGTTTTTAATTAGTCAGACAAATTAAAAAGGAAAAAAAATCAACTATAATAATTAATACTAACTTCATTAGTAGCTAATGACGCACTAAAATTATTTCAATATTTTGTTAATGGAATGCGAATAATTTCGTCAAAAATAATCGATAAATTAATATGTAATTAATCAGTCGTTTAAATCAATGATTTATATTGCAATATTTGGAAAAAAACTATAATCGAAACATTCTATGAACGTTAATATGCAGTTGGAATTTTAAACTTAAACTCAGGTGCATACACATTTTTTATTAAAATTATATGAGAATGTTAAAAAAAATCGTTTTTTTTTTTTTATTCAACAATATATTTACAACTGTCCTACATAGACATTAAGTAAATCTTTTGGCAATTATATGTAAAAATGACATCGATATATAAATAGTGAAAAATACACAGTTGCATTTTTCCTTTATAGAATTAATAGTGTGACACGAGTAATTACAATCTAATTAAATCACTAAATATTTTTCTTTTAAGTCTTCGTGTTGTGTTTGTGGATAGCAGTGCGTTGGCCAACTCATTTGGGTGTTCTTCCAGTCTGTCTTTGTGGTTAACAGCGAATCTTTTAACTTCCTCGGCTACAGTGCGCATATGTGTGTCATCATGGATCAGCCAGGTGGGAGTATATTTTGGGGCGCCTAAAACGATCCTAAGAACTTTGTTCTGAAACCTTTGAATGATGTTAGCATTACTTTTAGATGTAGTACCCCAAAGTGCTATGCCATATGTCCAAATCGGCTTAAGTACAACTTTGTATACTAGTATTTTGTTGTGTACAGAAAGATGGGATCTCCTACCCATTAACCAGTATAGTTCTCGTAACTTTTCCTCAAGCTGTTGTCTTTTCTTTTTTATGTGAATTTTCCAATTCAGTTTGCGGTCTAGATGCATGCCCAGATACTTTACGTGTTCCACCTGAGGGACTTCTATTTCATTCACAGTTACAGGTGGACATGTCTCGTGTTTGAGTGTAAAAGTGATGTGGGATGATTTCTGGCTGTTGATCTCTAGCCTCCACAGTTTGTACCATTTTTCTATTGATGTTAAGTGACTTTGAAGTTGCTCTGAAGCAGTTGTGGGATTTTCATGTTTTGAAAGAATGCAAATATCGTCAGCAAATGAGGCTATGTCTGTGTCAAGTGAGGTGGGAATGTCAGCTGTAAAAATTAAGAACAAAATTGGGCCGAGAACACTGCCTTGAGGAACGCCTGATTTTATTATTTTAATAGGTGAGTTCATGTTGATAATGTTTACGTAGAAACTTCGGTTTGATAAGTATGATTTAATTAATAGAAATAGGTCATTGGGTAAAGTATTTTTTATTTTATAAAGAAGTCCTGTATGCCAAACTTTGTCAAATGCTTGTGTGGTATCTAAGAACAGAGCTGAGCAATATTCTTTTCTTGTAGAGTTTCGTTAATCTTATGCACCAATCTATGGGTTTGTTCAATCGTTGAATGCATCTTTCTAAAACCGAACTGATGACAAGGAATTGTATTATTATTGTTCAATGTGACAAGAATTCTTTTAAGCAGCAATCTTTCAAATATTTTGGAAAGGAGGGGTAAAAGACTTATTGGTCGATATGATGTTGTATAGGATGGATCTTTGCCAGGTTTTGGAATCAAGATAATCCTAGCTCTTTTCCAAGCTTGAGGAAAAATTTGAAGTCTACATATCGAATTGTATAGAATTGTCAGAAATCTTATAGACTTTGGTGAAAGGTGTTTCAGCATTTGCATCGAGATCTTGTCGTATCCTGGTGATTTACCTGATTTGGATTTTGTTATTTCTTTCTTGACTTCTGATAGGGAGAAGCGAATTGTCGGAACTTGTGGTCCTGAAGACATGTTACGAAGCCCATAGTAAATAAACTCTTCTTCTTGAGAACTGCATTTCTGAGGCGGACATTGAAAAACTTCTTCAAAATAGTCGGCAAAGTAATTGACCTTATCCTCATGGCTTATAGCCCAGGAGTTGTCGGCTTTTTTAATTGGTACCGTTTGAGCGACTGGTTGTTTAAATTTCTTTGCGGCTTTCCAAAGTGAATAGTTAGTTTCTTTGGTAGAAGTTAAGTGTTTTAATTTCTCTTCAAAAACTTGGTTGTTAAAGTTCCGGAGCATGAGTTTTAAATCTTTGCAGGCTCTGTTAAGATTGGATTTATCTACCGGTGATCGTGTGGTTTGCCAGATTTTCCTTAGTCTTTTTTTATTGCGATTTGCCGTTTGATTGAAGTTGGACAATTAAAAGAAAAGTTGTTTTCGATTGATGGAGTGGAGTTTTGTGCGGCGATATAGAGTGAGTCATTAAAAAAGTTCACAGCAAAATCAATATCTTTTTCAGATTTTAGTGGTAAGTTGCATTCCAGATTATTGTCCAGAATATCTCCAAATTTGCTCCAATTGGTATACTTATTTGTAAGGTGAAGGTTGAGGTTACAAATTGGTTCAGTATTGCTAAAAGATACAATTACCGGAGAGTGATCTGAAGACAAGTCCAAGCTTGAGTAGGCTTTCAAGTTTCTTTCTGGAATACCTTTGCAAATGAAGAAATCTAGTAAATCTGGTTTTTTATGCATGTCGCTTGGCCAGTAGGTAGGTTCTCCTGTCGATATTGGTGTTGAGTTGTTGGAGTTTATTAAGTTGAAGAGTTCTCGTCCTCTGGGATTGCATAGTCTTGAACCCCAGTGAGTATGCTTGGCATTATAGTCCCCTGCTACTATGTATTTATTTCCAAGACCGTTGAAAAACGTTTCAAAGTCTCGTTTTAGTATCTTATGTTTAGGCGGGCAGTAGACTGATGCAATTGTAGTATTACTTTGAGGAAATTCTACAGAAATAATGGTAGCTTGCAGGAAATCATTACAGACAGGTTCCATTAGATAATGTTTGATTTTAGATTTTATTAAAATGGCTGATCCTCCGTGTGCTCTATCGTCAGGATGCCTGGTGCTGTAAGTGAAGTATAGAATGGAATATTAAAATAACTTCTGCTCGTAAAATGAGTTTCTGAAATTAGCATTATATCAATGTCATTGCTTAGAAGAAATTGTTTGAGCTCTTGGTGATGTTGAGCTAGACCGTTGGCGTTCCATGTGCACAATTTATATTCGAATGCCATTATTTTTATTCACTAAAGACTTGTGATTATATTGAGCACAGTGCCCATTTGGTTCATTAACGTTTTCATCATATTTTTTAATTCAAGTATGTCACTTTGTTGATTGGCTTGTTGATGGTTTGTAGGTTGTTCTGAATTGTCTTGTTGGCATGTAACATTATTATTATTTTCTGTGAGTTTCTTGTTATTTCTGAGAAGGAGACGTTTGCACGTACGAAGGAGTGGCTCGTATTAACGGGATTTTTGAGGGGAGTCTGACTTCTTCTTAATGGTGGAAATTTACGAAGTTTTTCTTGTTGATAAATAGCACATCCTTTATAGCTTGCGGGATGGTTTCCTCCACAAAGTGCGCATTTTACGTTTTGGTTGACAGGATCTCTCCACGAACAATCTTTAGTAAAGTGTTTCCGGCGCATTTTACACAACGCGCTGTGCGTGTACAGTAATTTTTTGTGTGCCCTAAACTCTGGCATCTTGTACATTGTGGCACTTCTTGAGTAGGTCTGTTGCTTCTATAGAAACCTTGGTTCTGTAAAGAAAGTCAATGGAATAAATATCTTGTTATTTTCTGTTGTTCCAATTCCACCACAAAGATATTTATTGGGTATCCTGTGTATCTATGTTTTAAGTTGTAAATTCTTAAAACATTGTGACCCTTTTCACTTATTTCTTGTTTTAGCATTGCCACATCAGTGCTATGATGTAAATTTTTTATTACAACTTTGAAAGATCGCTGTGACTTTGTTTGATATGAATGTAGTTCAGTCCTTTTTCTTTCAAATGTTTTAGTACGGTGTTATACGTCTGTGGGTCCTTTGTGTTTACTTTAACTTGCTGCAGTCCAGTTGTTTTGTAAGAATATTTGTCCTTGGCGTGTAATTCTAATAATTCGATGAGAGGCTTGATGTCGTCAACACCGTAGACGAAAATTGGTGGTGGATTAATTGTCTTTTCTACTGGTTCAACACTAGAAGGCGCGTATTGCAGAGTGTCATAATAATTCTTTGTGGGCACTGAGTTTAACCAGTAGTCTTTCAAGGTAACCTTTTTCGTTGTTGCTTCGTTGCAGTAATTTTCCTGTCTTCTTTTATTGTAACGGTTGTCCATCCCTGGCCTTGATCAACATCATTCATATTTCTATTGATTGGTTCAGGAGTTGTATGTACTTCGGTGTTCTGATTGACGTTATTGTTGATGTGTTGATACGCCGTGTAATCTTTACCGGCGGTATTATATGCACTGGGTCACTGACATTTTTAATTGTTTTTTATGTTAATTTTTTCACTTGAGTAGTCACTTAGGTCCATTTCACTATCAATATTGTCATATTCCTTGTGATTCACAGTGTTCATTGCTTGCGCAATTGATTCGCCAACAGTTGAACAGCTAACCAAACTTACGTCTGGTGGTCGGCCGTTGGGTTGAGCAAAACTCTCTTGATTGCATGACTCACTTTAACATATAACGCACATTATTTTAACAAGACTATAAAAAGAATAAATAAAAATGTATATGGATCTCTACACATGTATAACCGTGGATTATGGATGACTTCCAAATAAATTAATTTGCTCGAGAGCTCGCGTGACACGTCCGTTCGGGTCGAGGGCTCGACGAGAACTGTTA
>NW_020536999.1:54367984-54425362 GCF_003426905.1 Ctenocephalides felis | reverse complement strand
GTTGCGTCGTCACGTTAGCGAACAATCGAACTCATTTGTATAATCTGAAATATATAGGATATAATAGACGAAATTTTTCAAAGGTATATTAGAAAAGGATAACCATGAAAAAAATATGCATGCTAATGATGCTTGGATTGGGTGCATTTGCATATCTATGGAAAAAAATGAAATAATTTGCGCGTTGTCACTGTTGACTTTCCGAAATAAAGGTTTGCACTTTATTGCAGAATTTGATTGTGTTACTATAATTCCCAAATGATTTTGCAAAATTTTCTAGAATTAAGCATAAGAAACAAAGTTTTAAAAATCTCAGAGATAAAAAGATACTCTACTAATGGCCGATTTCTGAAATAAAATAGACCAATGTTATGGCAAAACTATGTTACGTTCAAGTTTTCATACAAAATGATACTAAATACCAGTCAAGCCGGAACGCGCCGTCGTTCCAGCAAATCATTTGAGGACCGGAACGCGTTTCCGGCAAAAAAATAAAAAAAAAACGCTACATACAGAAAATGATTTGATACGTGAATATATTAATTTTATTTTAAACTAATTTTATCAAACCTTCCTATTATTGTAATAAACATTCATACATATGCACAAAATGGGTTTTGTAATGATTTTTGTTTATGTCCTTTTGAACGGAACCGGAACAACATAAGAACCGATTTTTGAACCGGTTTTTTTTAATTTTAGCGTTCCGGCAAAAAAATATTAGCACAATACCACTGCTAAATACTATCAAAATCCATGTATTTGCTATGCGATCAGATGTTTTAGACATAAATGAAACTTCACTTATATGTTATCAAGCCATATCTCAAAGAACCAGTTATGATAAGATTGTTTTTTAGACATTTGAGTGTTTTCTAGGTTAGGTTACTATCTAACGCCCGACTGCACAGCAACCACATAGAATTTGACAGTTATTAGTAACATTTTGTATGAAACCTTCTACAACATTGGTCTATTTTACGGGCAGAATCGCCACCTTAATATCAATATGGCTTAGAGAGTTTAAGTAATATCTAAAAAGAACTGAAGTACTCGATAAATAAGCTAGTAATTGAAAATAAATGTAAATTCAAACAAATGTTTTTTTTAACCCTTATAATGATGAATCAAATAAGCTGTCAGAAGATAAAATGGATATTTAAGAATAATTAATTTTTAAAAAACTTCAATCATTTAATCTGCCTCTTATATAGCGTTATAATTTACTATGACCAATATTTCAAAATTATAAATCTTCGTGTTCTACAAATATTGTACGATATTCGAATAATTTAGTAAAATAAATATAAGTTAATGTATTTAATTGATGATTTTAGCAATTTGTTCATATTTTCTGATTAACCAGATGAACCTTTCTTAACAAGGTATATCGAGATTCTTCTTAGATGATGATTTTGTTTTCAAAACGTACTTAACAAATAAAATAAAGCATTGTTTGTGGTGGTAAAAATTTTCGCTCAGTATTTCTTCAAACAAGCTTTAAGATCATAACTCGTAATGACTTAAAAAAATATTTTAAGTGAAAGGAAAAGTATAAACTGAAAAGAGCAAAAAAAATCTACTATAAAGCAATGACACATGGTTATGATCTAGTTGATGTCTTTCCATACGCACTGTTGAAACATTTATCTATATTTGCTATAACTATGTACTTTTATTACTGTTTAAAATTTAAACTTCAAATGTTTAAACATTTTAATCCACTATATCTTAATCTTAATTTTATTGCAAAGACCGAATATTGGATTAGGTTGTATAATCCCTCGAATACGCAATATTTTTCCTCAATTTTGTAATAATGTTACTCATATAAATTCTAGAAAACCATTGTTTGTTTTCATACTTAAGCATTATCAAGAAACACAAACCCCAGGAAACTTCCTTGGATAACTTGCAATTGATTAAAAATTTTGCTCCAATGACGTCATGTCAATATTTAGCGGAAACTTTCCATACTCACAACATACCCATTTTTTCAGGTACCCCGCGAATGGAACTTTACATAATCAAGACCCACAAAAAAGACTAGTAAAATAAGTCACCACGCGCGAAATAGAGTTGTATAAATTTTTTTTCTATAATTTCTTCGTTCTTTTCTACAACAGTATAAGTTTTGTGCTAAAAATTGAAAAAATTTTTTGAGTGGGCAATTTAAATGCTATATTGTTACTAACACAACTTTTGTAAATTTCTCATACAATTGAGAAAGCAATAACTTAAAAATAAAGTATATAATGTGAGGTGTAGACAATTTCTGTTTCAGTGTTGGTTAAATAAAATCGTAACTTTTCTAACTTATTTATATTAATAATAAATATATTATTTTCAATATTATCAAATGCTATGATTAAAAAAAATAACGATACTATTTTTATTTTAAAAAGTTGTTAGGCGCATTATGTCGAGAAAATTACTTTGAAATATTTGAAAGAGTTCTTAAAATAACTTCACAATATAATAATTTAAAAAGATTTGGAAAATTATTCAATTGAAGGTGCGATTGTTAATCTCCAACTATTATCTTAGCATATTTTGTGACTTTCTAACATTTAAATCAAATAAAAACAAATGTTCACCATAATCATACATTTAAATTAATCTTAATACTACAGCCAACTACAGCTTCATTGAAATTATTAGAATATATTACAATATATATGTTACAATAAATAATCAGTGAGTGATTTTAGTGTACATTTTAAAAGTGAAGTACTTCAGTGAATTAACGTTACAAAGAAGGTTTGTCTCTATATTTTTATAAAACAATTTTTATTGAATTATAATTTGACAATTACATTATTTAAATTCGTATAAATGTAACTAAAAATTTTTTTGGTGAAGTTGATTGTATATTATTTTCAATTTCATAAATTAATATCTCTTATGTCATCTGACTAGGGTTGTGTTGTAATACTAATTTGCAATTATCAGTGCTGTCTTTAAAATAAGCATAAAATATCAATATAAGTAAAATAAGCATATTGCAATATAAGTGGAATTGAAAAATAATCTGCTTATATATATATTAATGCTTCCGAAAATCAAAATTTCATATTGTTAATTTACAATATGCAAATTATGTAATTAAATCACAGTTGAGCCCCAGTAAAACTTTGTGAAGTGAAATGATTGATTATTTATTTTATTATTGAATATGATTACTTCACAGTAAATGCATATTATTAAACATATTTTTACATGCAGAATTCTGCAATGTGCTCTATAAGTGGATCTGTTTTTTTTTTTCAAATATATTATATTTTAAATATTCAAACATTGTAATAAATGAAATTTAAGTTGTTTCAAATAAGAAACCAAAATTTTGAAGGAAAAAATTATCTATATTATAAAATTATAATATATTAAATTATTATTATAAAACATCGAAATAATTTTTCTTATTTTATAAGTCATAAAATCATAAGTTTTCATAATTTGCCATTAGTGTTTTTAATCAATATAAAATATATCATAATATCATATTCAAGAAAATATTGAGAAAGATACAGACCACGATTATTCATTCTAACAATGTGAACATTAAAAGCGATAACAAAATGGTGGAGCGACGCTGCGCATTAGAAATACAAATTTTCAGAGTATGAATTGTAGTTATTGATCAATAATGATCAAATGCATAATTTAATTAGGTAAAAATTTAAACAGTTAATTTTTAAATTTTGAACTTTAAACTAACTATGGTACCAATAGCTAATTACCTCAATTTTTCATTATTGAATTTTTAATAATAAATCCTTTATAGATATTCTATATAAACGAAAAATATATAGTTAAAATACACCACATCTATATTTTTTCAATATTCTTTAAATAAGTTATGAAAAAAGAGCAATATTTATTTACGAACGTGATTTCGTATGTCATTTTACACTAGGAAAATCAAGTACGATCTATTACTTGACTCTCTGCAATTAATAAATATCGTCATTAAATAGATGGTATCATTTGAAAAAATATTTTCCTAAAATTTTGAATTTTTCCACTTTTATATATTTTTAATTTTTATTGGATTGTACGGCGTACTAGTACTCCACAATAACAATAAGATCCTAAACAATATTCAGTACAGAACTCAAAGACTCCAAAATTGTATTTTATATTTTTCATGTATAGTAAATATTGTTTGATAGTGGTTAATTATTCAGTTCCAACAAGATTTTTATGTATACTAAGTTAAGCTTAGTATTTATGATAGTTATTTTCATATAACTAAGTTAAGATGACTAAAAAAACTCTGTTTAATTCAATCCTATAATTATAGGAAAGATAGATATAAATATTCATAATCATACAAAAATCAAAATTTTAAAATCTACGAATTTCTCTATATATAAACAATAGATGTTAGGCGTTTTTCTAGATTGGCATTTTCTAACATTTTTCTGTATTAAAAGACTTCTACCGATATTATAATTTAATCCTACCTAGATAAAGGTAATAAATTGTATTAAGCATGTAGTTGTTTAACATAAGTAGAATTTCTACCGAACAAAAAATGACAACTAGTTGAAAATAGCATTTTGCCTTAAGGCAAGTTGCATGAACTTCTCGAAATGTAATGTAAAGTGTATAATAGTTGACTTAATCAACTGAAATTGAGATTTAGATATTTGGATAAAATTTTCAACAAAATAAAGTTTTTACTTTCAATTCAATCTGAACTTTGCGATTTCCAATTGAATTTTTTCAAACCTAAATTATCTGTAATTATATTAATTATATTGCTCAGACACGTGCTTATATGTCAAAAAATTGTAGCTTATTATACCAATTTAAAGGAATTGACAATGTTCAACACGTCACATCACAAAAGCAACTTTTGACACAAACTTTGGTTATATTTTGTCAAACTTTGATAATTGTTTTCAAATTAAACTACTTGCAGCACGGTCGTGAAATTTTAGTATGATATGATATCTGATATCTATCCACATGAAAAGTTTCAACGATTTTTTTTCAACAGTTAATTACGAAGAAATGGCTCGGCCGATCTTTGTCCAAAACTAACCATCATGACTCCCAAATAATATCTTTCGAATGTTTAAAATCGATTCGGAATTTTTGGATAAAACCTGGAGGATTTTCTTTTCACTTTTTTGTTAATTACAAAAAAAAAACGGCTCAGCCGATCGTATCATTAATCTAACCATCAAGTTCCATCGAATGGTTTTAAAATTTTTGAAGTCGACTCAACCGTTTAAAAGAAAGGTCTAATTTTAACAAACATCAAAAAACGCTACCTTGTTTTCCAAACTTGGTCTCATTCTATTCAGGATGGCTTGAAACGTCGAGTAAACATAAAATTAGCAAATCGAATTTTTTGACAAAACAAACTTCTTCCTCGGCTAGTTAATAAATAGACTTTTCATGCTTTCTATAGTAGTGTTGCAGGGAGTGAGATGTAATTCAGAAACAGTTTTACAGAACGCTAATTAATATTGAATTGAAATTGAAGTTGATAACAATCAAAATGTTAATCTGATATCACAAACTTTGAATATTTGCTAATGTTTTTGGTATTATAAAAACATATTGTAATTAACTTTCCGTAGGGCAAGTTATAGTAATCACAAAAAAATCTAAAATGAAAATTTTTATATATCTTTACGTTTTAGAAGTTTCTGAACATTTTGGCATACTTTAGAAAAAATTGATGTATGTGTGTTTTGTGTGCGGATACAAACACACTTTTCACACACAATTTTCGTCAACGATTTCGGGAACACGACTCAACCGAATTCAATAATTCAAAAAACATTCGATCCCTATTAATAAGGAGACGTGCTCATTAGTTTTTGGCATATGCAGGTCTAGCCGTTTCAAAGATATGGGGCAAAAAGTGCCAAAAACGGTAACTCAGTTTTTAAGAGAACGGAGCGTCCGATTTTAAGAATTCAAAAAACATTTTACCTGTATTGTCAAGATGAAGAACTGATTAAATTTTTGCGAAGGCAGGTCTAGCGGTTTCGGAGTAAAAAAAGTAAAAAATGCCATTTTGAGGTCAAAAATGATTATTACATATTTGTACATCAAATTATCAGATATTTCATTGAGATTTTAATAATGTGTATCAATTTTGTTTACATTTCTATGGATTACGTAACATCTTTTGTACGTTAAATGGCGACACGGTGCTTACGCGCTTTGATATTGAGTCTTTATGCAGCTAAAGCAGTGCGATAGCTTCGAAAAAAAGTTCAAAATTTCGAAAATATTACAACTAAAAAAAAGATTTTTTTCCAAAAGTTTTTTTTCCAAAAAAGTTTCTTTTCAAAAATTCATAGTTTCTCAAAAATCTAATTTTGTCAAAGTTTAAAACATACATACCTAATCATTTTTTAAAAATTAAATTTTTGATAGGAGAAGTTCCAGCAATTTGCCTTAAGGCACAATGCCATGCGCCTCACTAGTTGCATCATGAAAAATAAAGTAAAAAAAAACAATCTAATGTCGGTTAATAAAGTCTTCACAAGCCCTCCAACTATTAAAATATCCGCTATCCACATGCGTCCCAAGCCAACAATAGAATCGGTAGTCCAACAACGGTCCAACGGTACAGCGTTCAAGTGACTCGTCCAAACAGTAACCGCTGGGAGCGCGTGCCACCTGGCTTTGTCAAATGTATTTATTTTCTAATATCTTCAAAGTTGTAGGTGTGCCGGTGTGCGAAGTGTCAACCCTTCCGGACAGCGACAGGAAAATTTGATGGAGCCAATAATAAAGGACATTTATTAGAGGCGATCGGACGTAAACACTAGCACAATGGTACTACTATTTGCTGGTCATTTCTTATTTAGTTATTTATAAAATGAAATTGCAGTTGTTAGGTGGTATTTTCATCAGTTGTCGCGGAAAGAGTTTGTTGTCGGATAGTTAATGGATACCAAATCTTATACGTTTTAAATTCAGACTCATTAGTTTTTTTTTATATAATTTTATTTGAACAGCGATCAGAACTTATGGGTTCTATGAGCTGTTGTGATTAATATCTTACAAGCTACGTTTGTTTTATTACAGGTGGCAACCCAAACAGTTGTCACTATCTCTGTATGATATATTTTATTTATTTTATTATCTCTGTAATAGGGCAAGTATGGTGCAACAATGCAGGCTGAGGGCTATTTTCACTTGGAAACATATTGCTATTTATATTTCCAAGTGAAAATCGTTGTCACTGTTGCCTGACAACAGGCTGCTCGAAGTGGGTATCGAACCCGAGACCTCTGAAACAAGTCCCGTCGCTCTTAACCGCTTACCTATGAGCGAGCCCAGACTCATTTGTTAAGCGACATTTTACATCAGTCTTTCTCAAAGTGCGATTGTAATATTCAGAAGTGGCGATGACAAGCCTCTAACTAATTTTTTTTACATGTATATACACTGTTTTAAGTGGCGTTTTATTTGCTCTCACTGGTAAAATTTTCTAATTTAGAATGTAAGGTTACATCAGCTAATACAGCACACTATAACTATATTATTAAAATTTAAAAAAAAAAGTTTTTTAGAGATTATATAGGTATAAAAAAATTGGTTGCAAGCGCTACAATTTTTATGATCTCCAAAGGAGGAGGTTGGAAGAAATAAGTTTGAGAAACATTGTTTTACATGGTATTCGCATCGAAAGTTCCATATAAACTAGTAAAATATTTTTTTACGATAATAAATTAAGCTCTGTTTGTGAAATTAATGACGAAACCTGACTATAAGTGCTCAAATAATATCAAATATATAACATTATACAACAAATAACGATTTATTTGTTTGTTACTTAATGAATATATGGACATATAAAATCATTAGCATTTATTGGTCTCTAGTGCATTGGCAGTTCTACTTAGCTATAAAAATGACTAAATTGCCCAATTTATAAGTTTGTAATATACATAACTTGGGTAAATTATTAAATAGTGCATTTTATATTTATTGAATTATTATTACACATAAAATACAACACGTTTAAAATAAAGTACATTTTTGCATGTTTAAAAAACTAGGCGAATCTAATTTACATATTCATGGCAAATATTTTGAACGTTAATTCTTTTACTTTGAAAAATTGCGGAAGACGTACAGGAATATAAAAAACAATAAGACTCATCTAATAAATTTTGATTATGAATTTGAAAAGTTGTAAGTGGCATTTTGCCTTAAGGCAAGTTCCAATGACTTCCCAACATGTGTACATAATCGAATTAATCAATAATAAATCAACATATTAATTTATAAATATGTCGAGCCGCTGTATGGTGTCATAATGTGAAGAACTATTGCAGATTATTTTTTTTTATTATACATTTTTTAAAAGCGCGGCCAAATAATCTAATTTTTATTACCACTTAATGGGGGACTATAACATTTTAGTATGTTCATTAAGACCACGTACTATGTCGCCATACCAAGTATCATTAAAATCGTAGAGAATTTCTTTAACAATCAATTACGAAGCCTAATCAATCTTTGTACAAAAGTAAGCACAATATCCAAATAATATCTCTCGAAAAGTGTTTGAATTTTAAAACTCGGATCAGAAACGTCTCAGCCGCTTGTATAAAGAGTGCTTACCAGGTTTCATCAAATGACTTTTAAATTTTTAAAATCGGTTTAGCCGTTTTTGGAAAAAAGTCGACCAAAAAAAGGTCTATAATCGGCTCACATAAGCACACTCATACTTTTTCCTAATGAAATCAAACCTGAATCGAATGAAATTGGTTTCATTCGATTCAAAATGACTTGAAACGTCGAAAATACATTTTATTTAAAATCGTTAATAAGTTAAAAATCGACGTAAGTTCTGGAGAAAATGCTGAAAACTGCAATCAAAACATATACTCTTCAGTATTAAATAAAATGATTATTATTTGATTCAAATTGTCTATAAATTATCATAACTATATAACACCATATATACAAATTGTCACTACACATCTCATGATGTATCTTTTTTAATGACATGGGGTAAGTCATATTTTCCACGTACACATTTTATTTTTACACCGGGCAAATCCTGGCAACGTCCAACGCGACATAACACGATGTTGTGTTCCTGCAACGCAAAATAAATTTCTTACCACAATTTTTTTTTTAAATTAAAAAACAGTAGAACTATCCGATACAAGTATCTAGAATTTATCCTCCATTAGCCTTTATCATGCATTGCCTTAATGAGGATCATCAACTATTTTCTCATTCAACTCCTTGAGTTTGCCAAAACATTATTGAAATCTATCTCATCCTTATTTGAATCATAACTTATTCTTATTTATTCGTAATCAAACTGCATTAAATGGAAACAAATCTAATTATTTTAACCCATTTTCGTATAGATGATTCAAAATATGATAAAATATAAAGTATGTACTATATAAGATTAACTTCAATTAGTAATTACTAGTAATTAGCCACAATATATGATAAACTGGTAAAGTAAACTATATGCCAAATAATTATTACTTAATATGAGAAATATGAGTTGATATGATAAAGTTTAATAAGATTTAAAGTAATTCAATATATAAATATAAATACTGAAAACAGTTTAAAAGGTTTCCATAAATCATCATCAATCACTTACTTAAGAAATCAACCCATATGATAATGGCGCTTCTATAGAATATGGGTAATATAGATACTGTAAGTAGATTTTTTGGATATTATGGTTAAATAACACTTCTATTTTTAGTTTTAAATAATAGAATTAATTAAAATAATCCATATGCTTCATACATGTATATAGAATATACATATATGTACTTTAAAAGTATCGTTGTTGTTTAAAGAATTTTTAGTATTTTACCAGAAGAACAAAAAAGTATTCACGCCAATTTTCTTCGGGATAGTGTTAAAATAAGTCAACTATTTTACTAATAAATCAATAAAAATAAATCAAAATTTTCCTTTCCCATTCCCTCTCTTACTTGTAAATTATGTCCAATTCCCGGAACATAAGCAACCATTTCTTTTCCAGTAGATAGTCGTACTAGCACACATTTTCTGTTAGCAGAATTAGGTTTTTTAGGTTTCTTTATTAGAGTTTTAAGAATAAGTCCCTTGGCGAATGGTTTGCCATCGAGAGGCTGCCGAGGAGGCCTGGTTTTCTTGTGGGGACCAGAACGATGCATTTGTGCTAAAGAAGCCATGGATCGTGATAGCCAGTTGTTAGTTACAGGTATAGATGACCAAGAAGCACCTGAGAATTAATTGTTATCAATTCATTAAATAATTCACAAATTATTCGTAATGAATTCATTATTCGTCATAGATGATGTATTAGGTAAGTTAGTTCTTTATGAAAATTTAACCAAGTTGAGGTTAAAAAATGGTTAACCAATACCAAGAGTACAGAAAGAGTTGAACGTGATAAATTTGTAAGGTCTGATCATTCTCAGTATCAATCAATGCCTTTCTAATGTTTTTATCAAATCCACAAAGTCTTCAAAATTAATCTTCAATATCCAAATACTAAAGTACATAAGGCTCAACTATAGTTTCATACTTTGTTAAATTATTTCAGATATGAAAGAAAATTTTATATGTTCTACAATAAAACATGTGAACATGGCAATAGTTTGCTTGTGATATCCAGGCCAAAAACCAACAAAATGTTATTAAATAAAATTAATCTGACTTTTTCCTACACAGACTAGACTTTTTTACCACTTGAAGTGGAGAAGATATATCTATGATGAACTATCAGATCATGTATAATAATAAATCAAGCTATTGCAACGTATTGCAATTGGATTTTGTGTAAATTATAAAGTTCTTACTTATATATAACAAGATTTATTTTTTCAAAAATCTAAATCGAATATAAATTACTAATAATTTTTATTTATCATTAAATCGTACATGCATTTTATAAAGAAATGGATCGTCTAAGTATTCTTACTCAATAATTCAAATTCTATCTTTTGTTCATTATCATACATGTTACTGGAGTAAAGTTAGTTCTTTCACTCTAGTTAATTTTACCAATATTTTTGAATCATGTTGATTAGAGATTATTTACACTTTTAAAACTAATGTTTTGCAAGAAAGTGAAAATACATCAAAATAATAATGAAAAAATAACAAATTAACACGATCGAAAATATAATTTATAATCATATAATGTTGCTAAGACATATTCCAATTAGTTGATGACTGTATTTTTTTAATTTTCTAAATATCTAATATATTTTGATATTACAATCCAACTAGAATGTAACATCGAATTAGAACTAAAATTTGATTCAAAACCTCATGGGTATGTAAAATACTCAATCCACCGTCGAAGAATCTAAAAAAACTAATAATTCCTAACAAAAGGCACCAATTTTCTCACAAGAACACCTCCGAATAATTCTACTAAAAAACCTATTTAAGTTCTCCCACAATCAATACCTTCGAAAATGAGTCGTTTCATGAGAATTTTTCAACTCCTTTACTTGTCAAATCGATAATCCCACGGAATAAACACTTCCTTATAATAGCTAGACCGAAATGTATACAACTCATTATGAATGTCACACCTCTTTCACCTGCGGATTTGCGTGGGATCATTGTGAAGGAATTGTATAGGAATCGGACGAACGCTGGACTACTGGACCGTGCAAACAAAAATATTAAACTCTTTTGCCAAAAATACGCGGCGGCGGCGGCAAAGTCTTTATATTGGACTAAATACGCGATTCAAATTATTTTCTCATGTTTAAAATAACATTGTTCAGATTTAATTTGAAACCGTCGCTCAAAAATTTTAACATTCCTATTCGGATTTTTTTTTTTCAATATAACGGGCCAATTTAGGATAAGATTTATATTTTGATTTACTTTTTGCTTATAGTAAAATAAATAAATTGCTTTGATTTCATAAAATGGCACATATAAATAGTCTTGAGTGAAAATGCATGAAAATCAATCTGCCGACAAATATTTCAAGGGTCTGCAATTGCGAAAAACATTAGATACCTAATTTTTTAAATTATTTTATACTCATTTTTAAACAATAATCAGACTTAATAGCCCTATGAGCTGCTTGAAGTTTTTTATTTCGCTGACAAACCAAAAAGTAAATGTATTTAACATTTGATAATTAATAATGATCAAATGTAATAATTTTAAAAATAATTATTAATTACATTTTATTTAATTAAAAAATAAATTTAAATTTCAATAAGTAAGAAATTGCCGCTATGCTCTGGAAGATCTATTTTTACTTGGACTCTTTTATTCTCTTTTTATAGCAAAATAACAAGAAAGCTTATGCAAGAATAGACAAATTTTAATTCCTATAGTGTACAAAAAGCAATTCCTAAAGTGCGATTCCAATTTGAGCACTGAGCATACAGCTACATAAAGTGATATAATCTATGTCTTTAATTTTTATAATGTCTTTAATCTGATGCTGTAATTAAAAGTTAAATTTGTATAATTTTTACTCACTTTAAATATATATCATCAAATATATATCATTTATAATACTATCATTGGATGCAGCAAACAAAAATATTAGACTTTTTGCCCAAAATACTCGAGGATTTTTCAAGTGGTCTAAGGGAGACAAACTATACAATTCATATTATTTTCTCATATTTAAAAATAATATTGCTTAGAATTAAAAATAATGCAAAAAATTTACTAGAGATTATGATATTCCTATTCAGATCACAATCTTGTTCAAAATAGATGTTATATTTCTCATAAGGTTGGAACAAATATTTTTGAAAGTATGATTCTAACTTGAACGTCTGAAGCAGACGATCTGATTGTAAGAGAACACAAGCAGATATTAGTAAATACGTCTGAAGCAGTTCTTGCAATTTTTACGTTCATTGTATTATTCTATAATGTCATATACTCGGACAATCATAGTACAATTTTTTACACAAAGAGTCTATCTAATTAAAAATTAATTATTGATTATTGATAGACACAAATCGATATAAACTGAATATCCTTAAATTCGCGTCCTTACCTACCACCGTTCGAGTTATTTTTTTAACGGCTTATGCTTTTACCTAATAATATAATTTATATAATTATAATTAAGATAACACTATTATTTCAGAAAATAGAGTAAGCATTATGTTTAGAGTTTACACAGTTCCAATTTAAAAAAAAAAAAGAGAAGCAGAGTGATAATAGCTAATAAATACTATTCACATCTTTCAATTTTAGAACTGATCCTCTATTAAATTGAAAACGAAAGTTCAGGAAATGCAGTTTCATATATTAAATGCTTTTCAAATCGATTCATTTGCCTTTAATATTGTGAAATAAAAGCAAAAATAAAAAAAAATTGAAAAAATATTGTATTTAGCAAAATTGATTTATAGACTGAAAATTTATTATTTAATTTTATATTTGGTAAGTAAGCGAAATAGTGATTTTATGCATTATGTGAATTATTTTTCTTATGCATTATGTGAATTATATTTAAAGAATTTAATTATATATTAATTTAAGTTATGTACCAGTAATATCTATAATTGTATAATTCTGTTGTATAAATATAAATATAAATATATAAATAAATATTATACCATAAATGTTATATTTTATAAAAAAATTGTCGACTTGAATAAAACGTAATATCCATAGATGAATAAGTATAAAATATCTGTTTGAAAAGTCGTAAGTATTCGAAACAACAAATTTTCATCAAGTTGAAACAAATCTGATAACGCTTGTATATTTACAATTAATTTTCACTTAAATTGATAATTAATTATTATGTCCCTAGAAGAGCAAACTTGTCGGAATATCCGCCTTCAAAACTTTCACGGAAAATTCAAATCAGAAGACTATTATTTGCATGGGAACGGACATCACTCTCGGCATTATACCGGGATACGGTACACCTGCACCTGCCCAGTCCGCAAGGGTTGAACACTTCCTATATAACTCCGAAGGCCAACAATGGAACAGAAATAACAGTTCACATCACAGTTAAATTCATATTTTCGTAAACTACCAGGTGCCATTAGAAAACCGTAAGCCACGCATGATTTGCAAAAAAATAAATAAGATGTAAATTTCGAGATTTTGTATTCATTGTATTGTGGGAAAGGATATTAGCTATGGGCTAGATGCGTCATTTGGGATATGTTTATAATATATATATATATATATATATATATATATATATATATATATATATATACATATATTCGAGTGCCTTTTTGAAAGAACATTGCAAAAGAAAAGGCTTAGGAACTCATAATGAAATATGTTTTACTACTCAATTTTGTAGATAATACCTCCAGAGTTAAACTAAAAATAATTATATCATATTTTTATATAATATGTAGTTCTCCGAATAATTAATTAACTATTACATTAGACTCTAAAACACAATGTAAATAATATATGTAATCTCCCACAAAGAAATAAATCTTCTCCAATCATTGTAAATCTACTCCAATGATTCTAAATCCATCCAATTGAGTGTCAATGTATTACAATGAATGTAAAACTTCTACATTGAGTGTAAATCTGCTCCAATGATTGTAAATATATAATGATTGTAAATCTACTTCCAAAATAGTAAATCTACTCGGATGATTGTAAATCTACCAAAATGAGTGTAGATCGACTGCAGATCATTGAAAATCTACTTCGATGACTATAAGTCTACTTCAATAATTGTAAATCTACTCTAATGAATGCAAAGGCACTACAATAATTCCATGATTATAAATCCTCCAAAATGAGTGTAAATTTACTACAGTTTGTGTTAATTTTCTCCAATTAATGTAAATCTACTCCAGTGATTTGTAAATATACTCCAATTATTGTAAATATACAATAATTGTAAATCAGTGTAATATTTATTGTAAATTATTGTAAATATACTCCGATTACAGTAAATATAGACTAATTGTAAATATACAGTAACTGTAAATCTACTTCGGTGATTGCAAATCTACTCAATGATTGTAAATCTACTGCAATGATTGTAAATCTACTGCAATGATTGCAAATCTACTTTGATAATTGTGAATCTACTTCGATGATTGTAAATCTACTTCGATAATTGTGAATCTACTCTAATGAATGCAAATGTATTACAATTATTGTAAATCTACTTTGATGATTGTAAATCCTCCAAAATGAGTGTAAATTCACTGCATTGAGTGTAAATCTTTTACAATGCTTGTAAACCTACTCCAAAGATTCTAAATCTGCCCAATTGAGTGTCAATCTATTACAATGAGTGTTAAATATCTACAATGAGTTTACACTCATCTGCTCCCAATGATAGTAAAATTACTTCAATGATTGTAATGTACTGATTCTACTCTGATGAATCTAAATCTACTCGGATGGTTGTAAATCTACCAAAATAAGTATAGATCAACTGCAATGATTTTAAATCTACTTCGATGATTGTAAATCTACTTCGATAATTGTAAATCTACTCTAATGAATGCACATGTACTACAATAATTGTAAATCTACTTTGATAATTGTAAATCCTGCAAAATGAGTGTAGATTTACTATAAAGAGTGTAAATCTTTTCTAATGATTAAAAATCTTCTCATATGATTCTAAATCTACCCAATTGAGTGTCAATCTATTACAATGAGTGTAAAACTTGTACAATGATTGTAAATCTATTCTGATGATTCTAAATCTACTCCTATGATTGTAAATTTACTCTAATGAATGCAAGTGACTCTAATGATTGACTCTAATGTATTGCAATAATTGTAAATCTACTTTGATGATTGTAAATCTACTCCAATGATTGTAAATCTACTGGAATGACTGTAGATCTACTACAATATGTGTAAAGCTAGTACAATGATTGTAAATCTACTCCAATGAATGCAAATCCACTTCAATGATTGTAAATCTACTACAATAATTTTATTATAGAACCAAGAATGTAATTTTACAGCCATTAGTGTCTACTACAAAGGTTGCACATCTACTCCAAAGATTGTAAATTTATTCCGTTAGAGTTAAAGTATTATAAATGACAATATGTGTGAGTCTATGCAAGTAAGCATAATGCCATCTAATCATTATTTGTTCTAGATAACTATTTTAAATTTTAGATTCAACAAATACGTGAAACAATTATATGAAACCACAACCATCGGAGCCCTCAAAGGATTATTGCGCAAATTGCAATATGCATAATGCATACTAGGAAAATTTCAAGTACCGATGCATAAGTTCTTAGCATGAATTGTTATAAATAATATAGTCTATCACATTGCAGATAAAACTTTAATATCCATTGGTATGTTTTATAGGAATGACGAAAATTGTCAGCAAATGTGTATAACATTAGAATTCTGATATTTAATAAAAAAAAATTACCTTGTGTGAGGGCCCCATTAATATTTGCAATGCAAGATAGTCCTCGTCTTATAAAATTCATTATTTTAAATTCTAAGAGCAGCTTCTAACCTAAAAATATCAGAAATAAACTCAATTCTTTACAGGTTAATTTTATTTCTGTTCTTAATAAAATTTACGCTTACAGCAAGTTCAAAGATTAATAAAACTATATACACAGAACAAACATTTGTTAATACTTCACTTTTTATTATTAACAATACATAACCTTACATAAATATAATTTTTTAATATTAAAAAGTGACAGCAGTAAGATAAAGTGTTGCCATATCCAAGAATAATCCGTTAAAACAACCTTCATCCGTTAATTTCAATATGGCCGCGTGGCAGCACTGTTAGTAGCGCCAATTTCAAATATATAAACTATAAATTTTAAAGTAATGACTAAATAATGATCAAATGTATGAAAATATAAAATAATAGTATATTGTTTATGATACAATATGTATTCTATACAACTGCATAAAATTCAGATACTATAAAAACAATTTGCGTAATTGGCAATTCAACAATATGTTAAAATATAAATTAAAAGGTAATAATAACAAGCAATAATAAATGTAAGATCTCCAAATTAGTGAGACTTATCATTGATTATTCAACAAATATGACATATTTTTATAAATGACAAATTATTATGAACGACAAAATTATTTAAACGTAACTCATATATTGAAATTGTTCATTTTGATAAAGACTTGCGCAACAGCATGATAAAGTATTCTCATAGAAGATTTTTTAGCAAATGTATTTTGTTTTAATATCACATGAAAAAACATCACAATAAATGAGATTTTCTTGTCCCATTTACATCTTTCTCCATAGTGTTTATCTATGATCTTTCTGTATCTGCATAATATGAATATTTGCATTGCATTTTAAATATGTAATTCAACTATTTTCTTATAATTATTTATTGTGTCTAACCAGCTATAGACTGTTTGTTTAACTAAATATTAATCTCACAGAAGAAAATAGTTTTCTGTTTTCCATATTAGTTTCGCCAGAGCTCGGTCTGTTTCAACTAATTTACGACGTATCAAGACATTGCGCGGCTTGAAAAGGCGGTGACGCACTTAAAACCCAATCGCTCGATCGAATCAATTTATTGACCTCAAGTAACATTTTTGAAATATAATTGAATCATCGCAGCTTTGGTGTCACTTGCAGAGTTCTCAGGGTTCATCATTGTAAAACCGATTCATTGATGGCTCGAATCATTTACCAACGGGCTGCAGACTTACGTGCACATGCACCTAGCCATCTAGATAAAACTAATCAAAGTCGATGTAAAAAATGTTTAACTATGTGATACATTTCTTTATAATTATAATTGTAATTGATGTCCGTTCCGAGCGTTTGTGCGACAACATCGACGCGCGGAATACGCCAAACAGTCTGTTCGCTCTAAGAAATTGTACAGCCGTCCTAGGGTATCTTCAGATCGTGTTGATGGACAACGCGACTTCTGCAGACTTTAAACATCACGTGTACCCAGACCTGGTGGAAGTCACTCATTTTGTGCTGCTGTACCGAGTTAAAGGCCTGACCAGCCTTGCCGAGATGTTTCCGAACCTGCAGGTGATCAGAGGCCAGAAGCTGCTTGCCAACTACGCTCTTATCATCTACGAAATGCCCGACATGATTGAGGTATCTTAAGATAAAATCCTATCTAATTAATAACAATTGATAACTATATCTAACACCTTCTGCAAAACATAAATGCACAATTTAACGCACATACCATTTATGATCAGGTTGTTTTAATATTTTACTACTTAACATAATTTCATCAATATTTTGAAATCGTTTGAGTGGTTAAAAAACTAATAATCATGCTAATTAATAATCTCAGCACATTAACGTTTGCAATTTCATAATAGTGATATCATTATAAGAGTGAAGTAGTTAATCTAATTTTATCGCCGAAAGGTTCTCCGTTCAATTGAGTTATTAAAGTCGTAATTGATTCTCACTTGTGAGTAATCGATTTGAAAACTGCTGGATATATATATATATATATATATATATATATATATATCTTCTTATAAATAAAAATGAATAGCAAAATGTGTTGGTAAGCGCATAACTCAACAACGCCTGGACCAATTTGGCCAATTCTTTTTTTAAAATGTTCGTTGAAGTCCAAGGATGGTTCTTACGGCGAAAAAATCGAATAATTGCCCGGAAAACCCTAAGAACAGCCCTTTTCTTTTTCACATACAAATGTTTTCTAACTAAAACGTAGAATCAATTTGAACTTAAATTTTTTTATAAAGCATAAATAAATAAGGAGAATTAGAGAACTTATAGAGGTAAACTGGTATAATTGAACTATGTATCTTGTGTCACCATTTAGCATACACCTATCCCCCGTTTTGCACGATTTCGATCTTACACGGTTTTTGGAAATAATCTTTTTTCACTAAATTTATTAATTTTGCATTTACGTGAAATTATTATTTATTAATTTTGCATTTACGTTTGGATTTTTGAAAAATTTAATATCCACGTGATATTTCGTAATTTTTTGCCAAACTCCCCTCCCCTTAAAAACCTCACGTGATTAATGGACGCCCCCTTACACGGTTTTTTATAGAATCTATCTTCCGTGTAAAACGGGGAATACCTGTTTTTTAAATATATCACACCAGGAAAAACACAAAACAAAATATTAAACCACATCAAAAAAACAAAACAATAAAATAAAATATTTAAAACCAGAAAATTATGAAGTTGCTACATGGCTAATAAACTCTGTGAAGGCTATAATAAATATTAACGTTATTAAAAAAATATTCAATTATAAAAATTATCATAAACAAGCAAACGCATAAGACGCGGTATTTTTAGAAGTAATTATGCTATTTAGTATTTTATTATTAAATAGTTTTTATATAAAAAATCTTTTAAAATACCGCTTAAAACAATATCAATATTAACAAATAGAAAATCGTCACAATATATTTGTCATAAAACAGATTTTTAACGCTATTTTTTTCAATTTTAAAAAGCACTTTTTTATCTGATTTATAAATTATTAATCTGTATTATGACAAATATATTGTGACGATTTTCTATTTGTTAATATTAATATATTGTCTACTATAGTAAACTATATTGTCTACTATAGTAAAAGGTTTTGTAAAGGTGCAAGTGGCATACAACATTACCAATACCAATATACATAAAATTTTATTTAATAAAATATTTACATTTTAACATGTAGTACAAGTGATAATTTCTCTCATGATATTTAGGTTTCTATTGACTAGTACGTAATTTATGCATCATCTATGTCGAATAAATCGCAAACACCTTCGTTGCTGTCCAAAGAAAATAGGTAGTCACTTCTGTTGGGTGGTGGGCTCAAATTCATTAAAGAAGGCGCGTCGGTATCAATAATTAATTCCTCAGCATTAAATTCCGAGTCCTCAACGAAAAATACTTCTGCCTCCATTTTTGTTTCAGTTTGCTCTGCTTTAACACCATCACTTTTAATTGCGGTTCCATTATGTTGTTCTGCAGAGACTTCATTTTCTGAAGCTTCATCGTCCATAAGTTTTTCGGAAGTCAAAAGTAGTGCAGAAACAGGTTCGGTTCCGGCTAATACATGTACTATATTATCATCTCCTTGTTCAACATAACCTGCAAAATGAGCATTAACAATGGCGTCATTACCTCCCTGCAGCACGATAACCGTTGAATCGTCAAACAATTGTAGTATGTCTTTTGCAGTGACATAAATATATGGTATATTTTCATTGCATTCCAAAATGTTCATAACACTATCTATGGCCCATCTTACTTGCGCATCGAGTTGTTTTTCAAGTTCTTCAAGTTGACTAATTTCATTTTTTAACTCACTTGACCTTTCTGCAGCCTCTGCAGATGCAGAGCCTGGTCCTTTCCATATAACAAAATTAGTTAGTTTTTCGATCAGACCTACTCCTTCTAAAACACTTGTTATATCGTATATTCTTCTCATCTTGCGAACTTTTAATACATCCGCGGCCAATTTTAAGTCTAAAACTCTACCCTGTGCATTTTGTAATAACGAAGCAAAACGAACAGCCAATTGTCTGAGTGATGTATTGTACCTTGATTTACTTTCAGACATTTTACTTGATATATAAAAATATTTAATTTGATAAGTTCAAACTACGTCCACAACGCTTCTATTTCCAAATAAAATTTGACAGGGCATTTAAATAAATTGGTAGACTTGAAGTTTGATATGTGCAAAGATTCGACCTAATCAAAAAGAATTGTGATTTAGCACTTTTTTACCGTTTATTTCAAAAATAAAGTACTCGCTTTTTATAAAACATATTAAAAACTAATCATTGCAATTTCTTTTTGATATTATACGCATTATGTCTATTATTACAACATTATTACAATGTTGTTATTATTATTACAACAAACTTCAGATTCAGCCTATCATGTTAATAGAATGTTTATTCAGACCATAGATAAAAGAAGAGAAGACCATGATAAATAAAAAAAAATGAATGCGCGTAAGGTTAACACGCGATTGAAGTAAAACTTTTTTGCTATTGTACAAGATGGCATTTAAGTTAAAAATAAATACATATGGTAACACTCGTGACGTACACATTTAGTCAACCGTTACACATATAATAATAAATTATAAATTATATATTTATAATAGCATTAAAAATATTTATAGTATTTGAAAACAATTTTAAAATTAAAGTCATACTTCAAATATAACATGGTCGGTTTGTCATTGTAATTAGCATTCAGGACTTGAACCTTCATTAGAGAAATGAAGTAATTGCATTTAGGACTTAAACCTTTATTAGAGAAATGAAGTATTAATGAATTCTATAATATTCTTTCACGCAGTGGATTATGTTAAACGACGCCTAAAAAAATATTGTTTTCACAATCTCACTTATCATGAATTTCACTCATGTTTTTTTTTACTATTTCGCTGATCTCATTCTCTGAGCAGCTGTGATATCTGTTTTGCCTATAAAAATATTTTCCATTTTAATAACTTAAAAAAATTATAGAAACTACGTATAATATAGAAATTATTAAAAAAAAACTTACGTCACGTCAAATCTTACACGTCAGATTTTTTATTTGCTTTATTATTTTCACCATAATGGTTTACTGAAGACGGGATAAAATATTCTTCCAATCCAGCCATTTTTTTTTCAAATCAAGCAGACAATTAAAGCATAATCATACTCACGCGACACGACGACCAATCACAATTGACCGTATAGAAATGATATCATCGACAGCGAATGACGAATCATTGGCACTCGACTCGAGCGTAACGCTCTTCCGTTGCATTTTCACAGATTTACCCCCTAGTCGCCTCTAAAGAAGTTTTACTTCAAAAATCAACAATTAATTATGAAAAACCTAACCAAATAATACCAACTGAATGCAGTTTTTAAATTTACAAAATTGGTTTATGATTTTTGGTACAAATGTGAACGAAAAATGTTTCACTTTTCTTAATAAATAATAATAAACTTTTACTTCAGAAAGTGAATTAAATAAATTTAACATTTCGAAAAACAATATCTCTGCTGCTAAATTTTCAACAAATATATAGTTTTATATATTTAATAATTTATATTTTCAATTGCTCATTTAGATTGGTCTACCAGGTCTTTATTCAATCCAGCATGGCGCAGTCCGAGCTGAACGAAATCCTAAGCTCTGCTATGTCAATACTATTTTATGGAAAAACATTACTGCAACGGGTAGTAACTTTTTCTTGAACAATCAATTGCCTAATGAATGTTCATTAATTGAAAATTGTAATAGCTGCACCAATAATAATTGTTGGACTAAAGAGTAAGTGGTATTGTTCATATCTTTTTTCTATTGCCAAAAATTATTTGCCGATCGATGTAACGTTTAAAAAAATTCAAGTTTTGAATTGCAGCAAATGCCAAAAATTTGCTGTTTACCACCCCGAATGTGACGAACAATGTTTAGGAGCCTGTACTGGACCAGGACCTGCTCAGTGCAATGTCTGCAGAACATTGCGCAATGGAAGTATATGCGTAGATAGATGCCCGCCGGAGAGGTAAGAAAGGTAGACGACTTCTGATATGTATAAATAAATTAACTTCTTTATAAAATAAAAGTACTGATGTTTTCATTAGATTAGTTTTTCTGGATACTATGCGATGTTCAAATCCGGCAAAATGTGTGAATGATAAAGTAATTTACGAAAACTCTTGCTTATTAGAATGTCCGGCAGGTTTGTTCCTAATCAGTTGTACGTTTAGCAGTCTTTGTCTATTTTTTTTTTTCTAAGTCTTATTATATGTTTTAAAGGATTTATGAACTCCAGTGGCATTTGCATAAAATGCCCTAAGCAGAAATGCCCTAATGTGTGTCGAGGTGCTATAATAACATCCATCTCTGATGCGCAACATTTTAAAGGATGTACGATCGTAAACGGGAGTTTGCAGGTATCCAAAAATATCATATATTTTAGTTGAAAATGTAGATATAGCACTTCTAAAGTAATAAATATAAATATGCAAAGCAAACTATTAATTTTTTTTAGATACGGTTATCAGAAGCCATTGATATTACTCAAGACTTGCTACACAACTTGAGTGAGATAGAAGAAATAATTGGTATCTTAAAAGTGTATAGATCATTTTCATTAAAATCACTTCATTTTTTTACTAATTTGAAAGTTATACATGGAAATGAAGAATTAGATTCCAACAAATATTCTCTGATGGTATTTGAAAATCAAAATTTACAAAACCTTTTTAATGTGACCAGTCTCCGCATAGAAAAGGGTTCTATTTTGTTCAACAACAACCCATACTTGTGCCTATCAGAAATAGAAAAATTCCAGCAATATACAAACTTAACAAAACTATCATTAAAAGATTCTTTTCCTAGCTGGAATGGATACAAAGCTAACTGTAACTTTGTAAAAATCAAAACCTTTGCAGGAAATGTATTCACCACAAATGCTACTATTTACTGGGAGAACTATAAAAACGTTAGTTCTAATGGATATATGATATATTATATAAAAGCTCCCGAAAAAAATGTGAGAATTTATTATGGTATGGATACATGTCTGGAAAACTCCTGGAACGGTACTCAGTTTAAAGAGAAGACTCAAAGTCAATATTTAAAATATACTTTGACTGATCTTAACGCTTTCACACAATATGCATTCTATGTTCGATCATATGATTTAGAAAGTCCTGTTCTAAATTTCCATCAAGAAGTTCAATCTAACCTAGAGTATTTTAAAACTTTGACTGATCAACCATCTGGTGTTGAAAGAATTAGGACTGTAAGCAAAAACTCAAGTTCTATAACTATAACATGGTTTCCACCTTCAACACCAAATGGTATCCTAAGTCATTACAAGTTATATGTATTTCATCATCCTGATGAAAATGATTTTCTAGACCCAAGGAATTATTGTAAAGAACCAATGGAGGATATAGAAACTAATCCCGAACTGGAAATGATCCAATCAGCACCAGCACAACAGTCATGTTTTTGTCCTGATGACGAACCATTATTAAGTATTGATCAAGATGAAAGTGATATTTGCATTGAAGGAGCAGAAACGCATCACAGTTGTTCCCAAATGAAATACTCAAGTAATAGAGTCCGTAGAGCATTAGCACCACATGTTAGAGTTAAAGAATTTCCAGATGTTATAGTTGATGGATATTACGAAGTTACAACTATAAATTTCAGTGCAGAATTGACTCAGTATACCGTCAATCATCTAAGGTATTACGGGTTATACACATTACAACTAGCGGCTTGCAACATAAACGAAAAAAATTATGAGGTGTGCAGCCCAATAGAGCATTTTACAGACCGTGCAGGAAAATACATCAGAGCAGATGACATATTGGATTTCCGAGTCGAAACCAGAAATAATGAAGTCTTTTTGAAATGGTCAGAACCTGAAAAACCAAATGGTGTGATTATTACTTATTTTATAGAATATGGTAAATATGAATGGGAAAAGGCTCCATTTATGACAAAATGTGTCACCAGACTTCATCATGCTATGAATAACTACACCCATACATTACTTCTAGAAGATGGAACTTATAAGACTCGTGTGAAAGCCCAATCTCTAGCAGGAGACGGTCGATATACCAACATGGTCGAATTTAATGTGACGAAAATCGAAATACAGTTTCCAAATACGGGTATAGTGCTATTGTATTGTGCTCCAGGCATTGCTTTAATGGCTGTTTTAATTTACTGTTTGAATAAACACAATTGTTTTTGCACGCCTTATGCAAAATCATCTTGCTTTAAGAAAAAACAGTCAACTTGTTCTAAAATGCGCAATGATTCTTGGAATGATTCTCATGGTGAAGAACAAGATATGCGCCGTCAAATTTTGATTGATGAAATTACTAATCAATTATTCGATGACACTGCTCCTAATTTAGGTTTGATAAAGAGAGATTTTAATGTTAGATATTTTCATAGTCGCCCAGATATAGATGATACAGTGCAAATTAAACCAAATACATTTCTAACCAGCGCCTCTATAGAAGCACATGCCTGCGCTAATGAATACCAATGAGTTGTAAAAAATACACTGTGATAAAATACTAAACATGATTAAAAGATTTTAAGAAACTATATATCCAATCTAAGTGTTGCCTCTATACTATTGTTAGTATATGTAACCAAATCTAACATGCTCAGAAACTTCTAAATACAAAATTAATCGCAAAATTCACCTAAATCACCTAGATTACCTAAAAAAAAAATTCATCATTTAATCACATCTACAAAGAGTTCAGGTTAGTATTGGAATAGACTATTTCAATAATATGAAATTTTGTATTATTTGACTGTTTTATAAATATTATTATCCAACATGTATGATTAATAAATATATATAGCATCTGGTACAACAGTTGTACAAAATTAATAAAGTTTTATATAAACACTATGTGTACGTTTAACAATATTTGCCATAATCCATTTTTATAAAATTCTTGCATTTGAAAAATGTTATATTTTTGCACTTTGAATAAATGTGCACAATTTATAAAAAATTGTTTTGTCAAGGCAAGTTTAATATCATAAAGTTATATATAATATCTTGATATCTTTGCAGTTACAAATTTAACTTATTTCAGAAGGTATAAAAATATATTTAAGCAAATTTGCATCATAATAAAAAATCACATAAAATATATACAAATTTAACAATTATAATACCTTTACCACATATTAAAAATTGCTCTTTTGTCTAATGTTATAACTTGGACAACTTTTTCTGTAAGAGTGACCATGCTTTCTCAACCTGCAACAAAATAAATAGATTATTTTTATTTGTAAGAAAACTTTAGGTATCCATTTGAACAGATAATTAAACATACTTGTGTTTGTGTGTAATCCCTACTCCAATATGTACAAAAAACAACATTAGATTTTGATACAAATTCATTGTTATCAGGTTGTGCCGAAATCCTTGCAATAGCATCTGCTTCACTCAATTTGTTTCTATCTTGAAGTCTCTTGATAGCCTAGAAATAGAGTTACTATTTTTATATATACAGGCAACCTCTGTATAACATAGTACTTCTAGAACACGGTTTGAAAATTGAGACAATCCTCCTTATAACATAACAAGGTATAGTTTCAAGGTACGAGTTTGCTATAAAACGGTTGATCAAAGCAATATAAGCAATGTAGTAAAACTAATGAACAGCAAATTTCATCTAATCTAGAGTTATTAAAATTGCCAAACAATATCTCAATAAATGTGATGAAACTAGTGCAAAAGATAACTCTTTTGAGATTTTTTATTCGAGCATTTCTTTTTGCTAAAAGCTTGCAATCGTATACATAAATTTTATTGCAAAAAATAGAGCATGAAATGACACAGACCAGAAAAATTTTCAGAGTATGGAGATATCTTGAAAAACCAATCGAGTTGTATTGCAATTACTTGTTAGTTATAATGAAAAAAGATTGATTAATTAATTTAATGTGTGTTACTTCTTAAGAAAATTTAATAAATATAATAATATTTATTATCAAATGGTAATTTGTAGTATGTTTTTTTAAATCCTTGGATCGTAATTTCTTTTTTTGTACTAGTTGTTTATCCCGTATTACACGGATTTGCTTTACAGTTGTTTGGCATGTAACTACCCTGTTATACATGGGCTACTTGTATAAGTATATATGTATATATATATATATATATATATATATATATATATATATTAGTAATTTAAAACTAACTTCTTTCTCTGATATGATGCAAGACCATATCTCGTGAAATTCATTCTCCCAACCAGCTTGTAATAACACAGCAGCTTCAACCACAATTATTTCAGATTCCATTTCATAACTCATATTTGAAATTGCCTCTCTCAATTCAGTTCTCAGAACTGGCCACACAATTGAATTTAGTGTATTGAGTTTGTTCTAAAATTGAACATTGTTATCAACAATTGAAAGTTATTTCTTTATTATTTGGATTTATGAGATTATACAAACCTTGTCAGCAAATACAATAGCACCAAGCTTTTTTCTATCAATATTGTCTTTCTCATCAAATATTTCACAACCAAATTCTTGTTTTAATAAATAGTGGCATTTTTGACCTGGTTCATATAAATCATGTGCCAAGGTATCGCAGTTTATGTAACCAGCTCCCAGTTTACGAAGTCTCTGACAAACAGAAGATTTTCCAGAAGCTATACCTCCACAAAATCCTATGAGATATGGCTTTTTTGGTAGTAGTGGATTATCCTAATAATATTGAAACTATATAGGAAATAATCATAATACGTCCTAAACCAAACTAAATATAAAATAAGTATTTTGAATACCTTAGGTTCTTTAAGTCTTGTACCTAGTAAATTCATTCTCTGATTACTGCTGGAAAGTTTATGTTCTTTTCCCTCTCCATTGTCAAATCCTTCCACAAGATCAATACAATGTATTTTTAAATGACACAGACCATTCTCCAATCTTACATCGTTCACTTTAAGACCACCTTTTAAAGTTTCTGAACTTACTACTATTAGCTAAAAAGATATAAATATGCAATTTTCAATAATTTCATATATAATGGGCTGTTTTTTTCCATATTGATATATTATGCTTAAACTATAAACAAATTGCATCTAATTATAGCAAGTTATCAATGTATTTTGTATCAAGTCATAAATTTAGAAGCCAACACCATTTACTTTGAGAAAAAAAATGAAGCAAATGTTCAACATACTTTTTATTATTACCTGCATATCAGGATCAGTTTTTGTGGGACCAAACGGATCATTTATTGACACAATTTGATACATTAAAGTGCTATCTACATCCTGCATGAATTCTTGGACATCAGACATTCTTTTAGAGCTAGGCTGAATTAGTTCATAAAGAGTTTTTGCTTCAAAACAAAATAAATCATTGACAGAAAATAAAAACACTAAATTATCTTAAAAATAAAACTACACTTACATTTTAGCATATTATTTTCAGTAACTCCCACAACAACCCTTTTATTAGCTCGTAAGATGGCCTCAGAAAGTAGTATCTTATGTCCTACATGCAATCTATCAAATGTGCCCCCAAGAACAACATTGTTATGCATTACTGGTTCTACTGCTGAATCGCAAAGTTCATTAAAACCTTGAGCAATTTCTGTTTTGTCATGTAGAACAATTACTGGTACATCTTTTATCAAGCAATTAGAAAGAAAGTCTTTGGTTTCAGTTTTGGTAAAGGCATTATCAAACATAACAACTTCCACAGGTTTTTGAAGTTCAATGTTAGCTTCTGGATATTTCAGTGATGAGATGAGTATCCTTACATCGATGTTTCCACAATGTTTAACTGCCTAGAAAATATAGATTTATTTATATGTTATAGCAAAGGAGCAAATGTTATTGAAAGTAGCTTATTCTATGTAAAGTAATACAGCAAAATAGAATCATTCTGAACAACAAATATATTCTGAGTTCAAAAATTATTTATAGTATGTAATGTGTTAATAACTAAACATCCACTTTTACTATTTATTAAATATTGGATGCTATAATAAATCTGTTTACGCATATTATGTGTAAAATATGATACATTACTGATTGATGAAATACTGCTTATAAATATACTGTGCTCACAGAGTGAGTATAACAAGAAGGTGATTCCGACACATTTGTATTTCTGCATCCTAGATAGAGATGAGCATTTAATTATGTAAATATTGTTTTATTTACATAATTACTATTTCATGTTTACTATCTTTGAACTATTGAATGCTATTATAAATCTGTTCACACACCCTACATGTAAAATATGATACAGTGATAGTATTGCTTGAAGTAATTTTTCTAATACCTGTGAATATACTGTGCTCACAGCACGGGTCTACTAAGGAGGTAATTTCGATACATTTCGGTATCCAAGATAAAGATGAACATATAATGTTTTATTTACCTGATTACTATTTCATGTCTACTGTTTTCTAACTATTGAATGCAATTAAAAATCTGTTTATACACCTCATGTGTAAAATATGATACATTACTGATCGATAACATTGCTTGAAGTAATTTTTCTAATACCTGTGAATATACTGTGCTCACAGCACGGGTCTACTAAGGAGGTAATTTCGATACATTTCGGTATCCAGATGAACATATAATGTTTTATTTACCTGATTACTATTTTATGTCTACTATTTTGGAACTATTGAAGGCTATTACAAATCTGTTTACACACCTTATGTGCAAAATATGATACATTACTGATTGATAATATTGCTTGAAGTAATTTTTCTACTACCTGTGAATATACTGTGCTCACAGCACGAGTATAATAAGGAGGAGATTTCAATACATTTGTGTTTCGGTATCCAGGATAAAGATGAACATATAATGTTCTATTTACCTGAATACTATTTCATGTCTACTGTTTTGAAACTACTGAATGCAATTACAAATCTGTTTAACACTAGAAAGACGGACGAATTGAGTATACCTACATTGCCTGAAAACAGTCAAAATGACTGCGTTGTGAAAAAAATAAATAATGCGTTTAGAAATTTGTTTAAAATTATTTTTTATTATTTCATGTACTATTTACATTTATACAAATTATCTATGAGTGCTAAAAATAAAAAAAATAGTTCATCTGAAAAAAAAATTCATTATATTTACAATTCATGCAAATATAATTTGAGATCTTTTTATGATACATTTTCCGCAAACATGTTTGTTGCAACTTTGACACGTATTATTAGTTTTATTATTATTACAAAGTCTTATTTGGCAAAATTTTCTTTTATTACTATTGGTATTTGCAAGATGTCTATGGGTCATCATTTTCCTTTGATTTTTTTTGTGTTGATGTCGTGTAGTCCGCGGAAAGCTGTTCTGCCAATTCAAACAAAAACTGTTCTCTAAGGATTTGTTTTCTTTGGATTTTTATTCCTGTCGCTTCTTTGTAAAGAATCCAGGCATTTATCGCAGCCAAATCCAAAATATTGAAAAATATTTGCAGGGGTCATCTACTGGATTGGAACTGGATTTCACGGTATATTTTCTTTACCTTTGATCTGCCATGTCTTCTTTGCTGACCATAAATAAGTCAATTTCAATTTTTTTGCCTCATAGGCTCCACGAGCATATAAAATTCCAATAAATGCACGTATTTCCGGTAACGATTTGTCTAATCGTACCCCAAAATTCGACTGCCTTCTTCTTCTGTGCACTGTTTTATGTGTTTGATGATATAATTATCTATTATCAACAAAAATGCACTGACAAGATCACCTGTAATAATATTCTTTTTTGCATAGCTTGTTGGCCCTTTCACACCCTTGAAAACACAATTAGATGATGACCTTCCTGGAGTACCACATTCGGCAATTTTTGTCCATACAGTACCATCGACAGCTGTTTCCGTTTCTTGAATTCTTTCATCAGTTTCTGAGCCTTTTAGCACCCTCCTGCATACACTGATGGCACTTTCATTTTCATCAATAGTGATCACCTTCATCGCTACCCTCAGAATCAGATGATTCACGTGGAATATAATCCGATTCATCTTCAGATTATTGTGCCCAATTTTCTGCATTTGATTCTATGTCGGAACACTCTTCACTTATGTTTGTAAGCTTTTGCAATAATTCACTTCTCTTCGACATTTTATTTATAAGTTCTAAAAAGTCAACTGAACGACGCGTTATACTGAAGTTACTACGTGAAAAAGACCGGTCTAATGTCAATACTTACCAAAATTCGGTTATTTTTATATAACAAATGCATTATCGCCAATTGGAGATGAATGCACGCGAGATAACGATTTGCAATAAAATAACAAAGTCGTTTGTAATGTAAAATTTCTATAGCAGTCAAAATGACTGTTTTCCGTCCATGCAGGCATAACATGTAAGAATATTGAAAATAAAAGTGAGATAAGGCAAATAATACGATTTATCTACGCATTTATATGTTGTATAAAAAGTCACAAAATTTCACGAAGCTGCGACTTCAAATTCATAGTTATTTTTATGTTTGAAAATGGAAAACAGTCAAAATGACTGCGTCCGTCTTTCTAGTGTTAAACACCTTATGTGCAAAATATGATACATTACTGATTGATAATATTGCTTGAAGTAATTTTTCTACTACCTGTGAATATACTGTGCTCACAGCACGAGTATAATAAGGAGGAGATTTCAATACATTTGTGTTTCGGTATCCAGGATAAAGATGAACATATAACGTTTTATTTACATGATGCCTTGCTGCAGATAACACTTGTGATAGCCTCGATAAATTGGTAATAACTAATAAGCCTGTCCTAGCCATTTAACAGAGTATTCTTTGGACTGAAAATATTAGAAATATGTAAGAAATAATGTATCAAATAGGGCATTAAATGATTGTAAGGCAAATACATTCGTACAATACGACTCAATAATTGACAGTGTCTTTTTTAATTTGATGTGCTCATAGAATTTCATATATTACATCAATATACTATAATCATATATATTATCTAAATTTTAAATCATTTTGAATTGCTAATAATTGAAATAATATATCAGACATAAGAAAAATCCAGTGTTGATTCTTTAGAAATAAACAATAGTTTTTCAAACCTTTGATGTTATATTATACTAACAGTTTTTACAGGACTTTATTTGCAACAATGACATTACAAAAACGTTGGCTAAAGTTTAATTTATCTTGATAAATAAATATCGTATAATTGTCAATAATAATAGAAATTCGTGACGCCCTCTATAGCGATCTTATCCAATTCTTAAACTCAATACTCACTCCATGTTTTTAGAAATCGTGCCAGAAGCTACCATAGTTTTCTTTGACTCGTATTTATACAAATTCCTTCGGACGTTGCACAAGTCGCATTCGTGATGTAGGAATAATTTTGATTAACCGATTGATTTTGATTTTGTTAATTAATTATGAATTTATAAATTTATATTCTGAGTGTAATTACTTTCATGGTTATGTTTGCATAGAATTTTGTGTTAAATTGTTACTTTTGTCGGTTGTGGATTGTGTCAGTTGCAAATTGTAAAGTGAAACATGGCTACACACAGCGAGGTCGGGGTAGCCGATTTTGTCCTTTTGGACGAAATTACTATTGAAAAATTTATGGCTAATTTGAAACTAAGGTAATTATATAGTAATAAAAATCTATGCTTATTTATAAACTATATTTTACTATACATGATAAAATATTATGCGGCCTTTGAGAGGTTAGTTTATAAACAAAGTTTGACGTTTCAATGTCAGTCCCTTTGAAAAAATGCGTTTTTTTAAAACTGATTTAATTTTTTTAATGGTGTTTTTTAATTATGTTTTGTCAATGACTCATGTTGTTTAACAATGAAATTTATGAGAAAAATGCCGTCATAACATGAAGTCATATATTGTATACTTGAATTTTATTTATATTTTTTATTTCTGCATAAGCAAGAACTCAAGAGAAGTATTTTTACTCTATATATGTATATATAAACATACACACATGTATATGACAACTATAGTTTGGGAGAATGTACAAATATCGAATTATTTAGATATTCTTGTTTACAGTTCTTCATATTTGCCGGTTTTTGCAAAATCAACAAAGAAATGTTTTGCAAAGTAATTTTTAAATACAATACAATGTATATTTAAGTAAATTGCAGCAATAATCGACTCAATAACTGTTGACTTATGTATATTTATTCGTATTAAGAAATATTTAAAATCAATATTTTATAACCCTGTTTATTTATAATATTTTTTTATAATTATGTTTGAAATCTTTCATTTAGTACTTTCAATTAGCACTTAAGCAATTAGCAATTATTTAATTACTAAAACTTCAATTTATATTAGATGTTCAAATTTGGTTTGTAACATTTCAATATAAATGAACTCATTCATTCCATTATCTAATCTATAATATAATATATTTCACAAGTTAAAACTAATGATAAAAGTGATAAAAAACTTATTCTCTCGATTCTTGAATTGATAATAATCCTTGATTACATACATATAGGCTTATACCAGATATCGCAATAATTTGAAATATAACTTTGTTAAAAGTTATTTTTTGTATAAGAAATTCTACTATCTTTTGCATACTTTTCTCAATGAGTAACTATAGTTATCAACTATTTGGTCAATGTGGCCAAAATATCCAAAAAGATTGTAAACTAGTATTACAAGGCTACAATATTTAATTTGTAATATTTGTTGATATTGTTTGAAACATCTTATTGTTGTAAGTGAAATAGTTTTTATGAGAGAATATGATACTACTAATAATTTATCAACAGTATCGACATCAATATTCATTCTAAAGCTCTAAAGTCTACTTACAATTTTAGAACAATGTTCTAACAGTCATATATAAAATCTCTTTTTGACATATTTCATTAAAAATATGTATTTAAGAAGGCAAAATTTATAATATTGAAAAAATACCTCTTCTCTCGCAAAGAAATTTTTAGCGCCAATTTATAGGATGTATCTTGTTTTTCCAGAACTATAGTTTTGGCAGAAAAACTATTGTGAAGAGTCATATAATTGATCCAATAGTTTCATATAATCAATGACTCATAGATATTTAAGAAGGCAACTGTTTTAATACCTAAAAAATACACAAATGCAAATAATTTTTTAGCACTAATTAACTTTCCGTAGGGTAAGTTATCGTAATGGGCCGAAAATCGAAATTGAAAATTTTTACATTTCCCGACGTTTTGAAGGTTTCTGAACATTTTGGCATACCTCAGAAAAAATGGATGTGTGTGAGTGTGTATGTATGTATGTATGTATGGATACAATCTTTCGTCTACGTTTTCGGGCGCACGGATCAACCGATTTGAATGGTTCAAAAAACATTCGATTCCTATTGATAGGGAGATGTGCTGATTAGTTTTTGGCAAAGGCAGGTCCAGCAGTTACGGAGATGAAGAGCAAAGAGTGCAGAAAATAGAAATCGAGTTTTTGAGAGAACGGAGCATCCGATTTGAATGATCTAAAAAAAACATTCAATTAGTAATGATTGGAAGAAGTGGTTATTAGTTTTTAGAGAAGGCAGGCCTAGCCATTTCGGAGATACAGAGCTAAATGTACAAAAAATGGCAGTTTTTGAGAGAACTAAGCGTCTGATTTGAATGATTCAGAGAACTTTCTGCTTGTTTTACCAAAATAATTGATTTTGGAAACAAAAATTTTTTGTTTCAAATTTTTTTTTCAATTTTTTTTTATATATCGAAAATAATTCAGATTTTAATCGTAATTCTGACAAAAGTTCTAATGTACTTTAAACAAATATGTTTAACTTTGCAATTCAGTTTATATAATTCTTGTAAATATTAGACATTGTTACAATATTTATAATGATTTATTTGAAAACATTTAATATTTAATAATTTAATAATTCCTCGATCATTTCGTTACGGTACGGGAAGTTCCAGCAATTTGCCTTGAGCCACGATGTCATACACCCCACTAGTTTATGATATTTTTAGAATTGTGAAAGAAAACCTATTGTGAAAATCATATAATTGAACCAATAGTTTCATTTGAAGAAGGCAAAATTTATATTACCTAAAAATACCTTTTCTCTCGTATAGTAATTTTTAGCGCCCATTTATAGGATGTTTTTTATTCCTTCAGAAATATAGTTTTGGAAGAAAAACTAATGTGGAGAATCATATAATTAATCCAATAGTTCCATATAATCTATGACATAGATTACAAGGCTTTCCCTTTGCTGCATAAAGAACATTGGCTTTGCAACCCTAGGCTCCAGGTTCGATACCCACCTCAGACAGTTTGATATTTCAACTCTTCACTTGTTAATATAGATTTAAAATATGTCTACAATCGACAAGTAAAAATAACCCTTCCCTGGCATTCTTGTGTTAATAAAGTCAGTCCATTGCCCTGAGTCGATATGCATTACGGCTTTAATTTAAATATGTAATAATTACATTTTACTTCCGGATGATTTATTTTTCGATTAAATTCACGGCTACTTTGATTTTCATGGCTCAATTACTTCTCTATAGATTAATTTCCTTAATCTTCTTTGATGGTTCAGTATTTATAAGACAAAAATATTTTCTAAACGATCGTCCAGTTTATTAACACGTGTCGCATCGATTCACTGTCTAATTGTTTTATCAAGCATGTGTTAATGACATAACAAAGTACTAAGAAGTAGTTGTTATCGATATGTCATTTATTATCTATAGGAAAATATATTGTATCTAATTTTTTTTGTAGATTAAATGATATAGAATCAAGTACGGATTTTTATCTTTCATGGACATCGTTTTAGCGAATCGTGCCAAATAGATAAATATCCAAATTTATTGATCAGCCGCGAACAGTAATTTAACTTCATAAAGTAATACTCAAAATCATAGTAAAACTAGGTAAAATTTTATTTTATACTGAAAAGACTGAAATTATGAAATAAAGTAAATAATATTATTTATGAAATATTATGAAAAAAAAAGTTGTTTGCTATATTAGTTCAACGGTTTAGTTCCGGATTTGCTACCCGCCTTTGCCAGCTTGATATCAATCACATCTTTACTTGAGAATATGGATCTTTTATATGAAAATAGTTTTTCAGAGAGGCATTGCTGCAGAAAAAATTATTCAAAAAATACGTTTTAAATATATGTTAAAAATATACCACAGCTAGAAAGTGCAACTACTTGTTTACCTCCTATTAAATTTAAAAAAAAAACAATTGCTGAGTTCATATAGACAATGAAAATAATTCAAAATATGTTCAAATCTTGAACTACTTTTTATATATGTACCAATAAAAAATTGTAATCAGTTTTCTTATTTCTTGTTTATCGTCTCATTATATGAAAGAAAATGGTTAATTATTAGTATTTGTATTAATGCTATAATATGATGAATTTGTGATTCAAATTATATTTAATTACTTTTTCGCAGAATATCATTGATCGAACTACTGAATGGTATTGATTAAATAAAGGAAGAGATCAATAATATGTATGAATAATGCAATTGTGCATTAGTAGAAGCTCATATCACATCTAACTAAATATGCTCAATATGTTGGCATTCTAAATATGCTCAATATGTTAGTATTTATTTATTTAATTATTTCATTATATTCATCTTTAATAACTATTTTTATTAATTTTTTGTATTTTTTGGCACTTACAATTTGCCTTCAATCAAAAGGTTTCATCACAGTCACAGTTTTCATATCATATGTGCCAAACTTGGAAATATATTAACAAATTAAGATTTATTAACATCCCGTGTAGGGTAAGTTATTGTAATCGTCCAAAAATCGAAATTGAAATTCTTTGCATATCTTCACGTTTTGAAGTTTTCTGAGCATTTTGGCATTTTTTTCGTCCATGTTTTTGGGTACACAGATCAACCGATTTGAATGGTTCAAAAAACATTCGGTTTTTATTGATAGGGAAATATGGTGATTACAATATCTTAGTATTTAACAAAGGTCGGTTCTGCTGTTTTGGAGTTACGGAGCAAAGAGTGCAGAAAATAGAAATTGAGTTTTTGAGAAAACCGAGCATCCGATTTCAATGATCCAAAAAACATTCAATTCATAATAATGAGAAAGAATGGTTATTAGATTTTGGCAAAGGCGGGTTCAGCCGTTTCTGGAATATGGAGCTAAATGGCAGTTTTTGAGAGAAATAAGCATTTGATTTCAATGATTCAAAAAACTTTTTGCTCATGTTGACGAAACGATTGTTTTCGGGAAAATATTTTTTTTATTTCAATTTTTTTAAAATATCCTAAGTTTTTTTTAATATCGAAAATAATTCAGATTTTCAAAATTTTAATTCGGTCATGCACCGCTAGTTTAAATTTAAAATGCAAGCTTTGTTTTTTTTAATTTTGATCGAAATCGAAATTTTATTGTATATTGGAATTTTTTACTGAAGTTGCTGGATAAATTTAAAGACAAAATTTCTACTAATCTAGAATTTCGACTAATAAATCTATACATAATACCAGGGTATTTGTAACAGAAACTGTAATAAGTTTTCTTTGGGTATTTATTATTAAAAATAAATGAAAATAATTTTATCCAAATATATATATTGATTTTATATGTGGAAACCAAGTGTGAGCAGTTTGCGCAAAGCTTCGTCATTATCAGTAAAACCACGCGCTGATTATTGTAATTGAGCGTAGGTAGAAGGAAGGATCAAAAGATAACGTTATTATTCATGATCTCTAACAGCATTTAAATTATTTAATATTCATCATATGGTCCTTATATTAAATTATAAATAATAAGATATATTAAACTATTATTTAGTATACATCGGTTAAAAGTTGCATTAACCAATTTTTTAATCTTTCATCTTTCATAATAACTTTCAGTAATTGTGCTTTTGTCAGCTTCTATGATTCTTCTGAACGTGGAGCAGCACTTTATAATTAAAATTGCCTTAGCAAAGGTTTGCAAACAATTTCTGACTCAGCCATACATCTTTTCTAGTCACCTGAATTTGAACAACAATTTGAATTTATATTTTATATGAAATGCAATATTGGACAAAAATTCTATTAATTGCCATTTATGACCCCCGCCGTCGATTAGTGGTTAAAGCTAAAGACTTTCAATCAAAAGTTATACGTTTCATACTCGCCTGAGACGGCTTGATATCAAGCAATAGGACCATAGAGTTTTACTTGAAAATATAATGGGTACCAACCATTGCTGCAGTATCCCAATTAGAAAGGAGACCGTGAAGTTGCTATTCAATAGCGTTTAGTATTAAAAATGAACTATATCTAAAATCTATATTAGTGTTAAATTTATATTCAGTATTAAAAATGAACTATATCTCAAATAGTAAGTTCAGTCAATGGATTGCTTTTCTAACAATGTCCTCTTACAATAGGCTGTGCCCAATACTGAAATTGTGTTTTGAACATACAATAGTTTCAATTTTTTGTTCATATATTAATAGCAATGAAAGTAACAACTTTATATGCTATTATGATAAGCTTAATGTCTCAATAAAAAAATGTATAGAAATCACTCCATTGAGTGATATGTGATTAAGTCTAAGACAGGTCCTTAACGACAACTTCTTACAGCAGATGCATTGTTAACAGATCTTGTTAACTTGTTTGGATGATCCTCGATTTTTCATATATAAAAACTGCTTTTACCTTTAATTACTTTATTTAACTAAGCTATGTTGAAGTCATTATATATCATTTTTATTACTGATTAGTTCTGATCACTGTATTTTTTTAAATTAATTTTTATATCTATCCAAACTACAACTTATGGCAATATTAGCTTTTCAGGCGCACAATTTATTGATTAGGTTTTCAACGTGAAATCCATATAAATTCGGACTTTTCTAAGGGCATAAAATGATGGAATTAACCACCATTTAGCAAACTTCCAATATTTATCCTTAATTTTGTAACCAAGTGCTTCTTTAGAGTCTTATATTAGGACTTCAAATAAATTATTACCAACGTGGTTTCGTCTCAGCTTATTGCTCTATAAGTGACATTTGTTGACAGTTATACTAAGAAGCTTAAAGTTATAAATTTAAAATAACAGTTCCTTACAATTTCTAATTATAATCTCAGTTTTAATGACTGTTACAACGGCATTGATTTATTTTCTGCTTTTTATATAATACAGATTCGATACCAAAGATTTATATATTTAGAAGTTTCATCTGCTAATCATCTTTGTGCAATTGATATTTTATTGTGAAAATGTAGTTCGCGTATGATGAACACCAAATCATTTTAAAATTTATTGAACAAAATTTGAGTAAACGTGTTAACATATTGTATTTAACCGCGTTTTGTTTGCCACTTTGGCTTATTTCGTGAACAATGAAAATTTTCTCACGTTCATTTATTTAATTTAATATATTTGCATTAACTATTCCGCGGAGTAATCTTTTTAATGGGTATATAATGCGCATAATATGGTAATATTACGATCAAATTATTTCGCTCGTTTTTTTTTGTAAGTTAAATTATCTTACAGAAGAACCGTGTGTATCTTTTAGATATAAAAAATGTACACAAAGATAATGGAATATTAACTCTGCTTAGTTGTTATCTGTGTTCATTTGCATGATTCACAAAATTGTGAAAATAATTAGTTTCTAGAAAACCGCATTCGGATTTTTTGCCAGAATATACGATATAGATATTTTTCGGTCTGCTACTTCATAAATCGTTCAATGTCCAGAAAATAAATCACTCCAATGTGCAGGACATTCTACGCCATTTATATGAAAATATCGTAGTCAACCATTGTTAGTATCATTGCCAGCTACTTTTTGGTAAAGATATGGATGTTTTTATTTGAACTACCATGCTTTTGAGAGAATTAGTTTTGATAATGCATCAAATTAAAATTCAATAAAACATTGTACACAGCCATACACATAAGTAGGCCAGAGCGGGGCTTAAAGATCCGCGGGTAAAAAGGCTCACCACCGATATTTCAAAAAGCAGTAAATTTAATAAAAAAAACAATATTTGAAAGTAGAGGGAAAAATATGTATAACTATCCATCACATTGATTCTTTCGACGTCGAAGTTGAGAGATAAACAGCAATGCTTGAAAATACATAACAAAAGTATTTTCTTTCGTTGTTAGTTTTTTTGGTTACAAACACTGAAATTTAGTTTACCAGACCTTGAAATAATTTATAAGTATACGTTTTTTTTAAGACGTATTGTTACTTTTGAGTTAGATTCAACCGTTTTGTTTATATAATCTCTATAAAACCTTGCACCTGGGTGGGGTAAAATGGACCAACTGAGTCTTTACCCTGGCAAAGATGTAAAAAAATGAAAAATGGCAAATAAAAAAGTTTGTTAAGTTAAATAAAGCAAAGAGATGAATTCAATAAATAAATAGTTATTCCAACTATGCTGATGAATATTTCTGACGAAACACCAGATCAGGGTTATTTACAGTGTTGCCTGTGTAAGAAATGCACTCATGAAATTTATATTTTGCATTGGTTGAATAATGGAGATATTATTTAATATAATCCCTTTAAAACTAAAATAAGACATTGGACTTGTTTGCTCTTTGGCTGTCCCAATTTACCCCGTCTATGGGTTAAAAGAGACCAGATATTTTTTTGAAAAACAGCAAAAACACATTTCTACAATGATGAAGGTACTGGGAGTTTTACTAAACATAGTCAGATAGGTATTTAATACGTGTTATTTGTTATGATATAATTGGTTTGGTTTTCATAATATATTTGCTCAAAGTAAAATTGGGTCTATGTGCTCCGCCTTACTCTATATATAATATTTACATATATGTATACAAATATTTTTTTGAAATGTTTAATTTTTGTTTTTGTTTGTATTTAAAAGAAGAATTTCTTTTGTATTTCATCTGCACCCATCATTTTAATTTAATTAAATCTTTCATTTTTGGGTCATGCAGTGGAACATTTATTCCAATCAGAGTCCAATACTCTGACTTCTCAACATTTTATTTCATACATATCATTTTTTGTTGTTATACTTCACTTTTTTAACTACATTTATTTATATTACTTTTTTTATAACAACTGATTCCAAAATATTTTACTTTTATTATAGTTTTGTAAAAATAATCTAATTTTCATTAATCCCTGGGTAAGATGGTTAGTGCCTTAAATAGGTAGGATTTGTTCCAAAAAATTCTTTTTATTTTGAAGTAAAATCAAAACTTTTGATATACTTTATTATAAAACTTTATTATAAACTTTATTTTAAACTATGTTATTAACTTTATGTTTAAAATTTATTATAAACTTTATTATACTTTATTATAAAAAACATATGAAAGAGAAAAGCATTGTCGAAGTATAAATATATTGTAAGCTGTAATTGGGAATTATTTATGGACAGTTAAAATAGAGTACAATTTTCTTCCCATGTATTCTGATGAATGAAGTCGAATTCTTGTATTCTTATGTTATTTGTACTTATAAATATAAGCAATTGTCTTTTCCTTCAACAACTTTTTAATTACTAGGTTACAAATCGTCATCTCCATTATTTTTTTAATCTATTTACAAATAACATAAGATCAAAAAATTCCACGACAGTGTAATTGATTTTTTTTCAACTTTTGTTCAATTCTTCATGAATTCCTAGAGAAAGATGTCGTTTAAGATACCATAGAAAAGAATGCATGTCTTAATGATGCCTAGGAACGAACAAAAATAATTTAAGTTCTTTTGTGATCAGGAAAGCTCTGTAAGAATATTTCTAGAAATGTTATGATTATTCGAAACAAGTGTTTTTAAGTAATATGGATACAAAAAGAAACAATGACACAATGACCCAAAAATATTTGCCATTGAATATGTTTATTTATAAACAGACGTCTGGCTATTTGATGGTCAAAAATAATTTATGGAGTTGCCGAGTTAGTATTTTTGTAAAGGCAATTTTTGCTGTGTTTACATTATTTGGCAAGAATAAATTAATTATTTAATTGTAGATTGTGATTATATGAATCAATAATTAAATGTGGAGCAGCTTCTGGTGATTGATGTAATGCTATGTAAACGGTCTTTTAAATTATTTATAAATATCAAATCTAGTTAACAAAACTAAAGTTTTTTTAATATATATTTAATAGCAATCAAAAATAATGCAATTTTCTTAAGCAGATTATATGAAGCACATACAAAAAGTACACTTATTCGTATACAAATTTATTTGCTTAAAATGAGTTAAACAAAATCTTTCTAAAATGAGATTCACGAGCAAAGTATATATAAAATAAAAATAATGAATTGATCAAATCTTTTCACAATTTGTTTAAATTTTAATTGATTTTTTATTGGTATTCAAAATATAATTATGAAGTTTATAGAAGAAAAAGTTAATTATGCAATGGATTAAAAATACAAATCATTCACAAATTTTGCTTCTTACTTTAAAGAGTTAGTTTGCCACCTTTTACATTTATTATAAAGTGTATACTTATTTGAGTGTATGCTTTTATTTAAAACAATCATTACGTGACTTATTTTAAAAACATTACCTATCCATTTGGTTGCCAATTTCAAATTATAGTTTTATAACATGTTTCAACAATTTTATAGGCAGTTTATTGACCATGGACAGTTTATAACATGCCTACATGATTTTCGTCTAATTAAGCTAAACTTTCTATTTTTTACATTAATTTTTCTAATGAAAATCATTTGAGTTAATGTAATTTGCAGAATTTCACATTTTTTCTGATTAGGTACATTTATTAGTTTTAACATAGTAATCACAATTGCTTTATAATAATTATTAATATGAAGTGGAAATTAAGTCATTCATTTTAAATCATTACAAATGTAAAAGAAAAACTGGGTTTCCTTGTAATAAAAATAAATGAAAAATTGAATAGGGAAACCAATGGGCAATCTTCTAATAAAGTAAATAAAAAATAGAATAGGGCAATTATTGGGCAGACTTTTATGCAAAATATTGAAAAATAATTATCACAATAGATTATAGAATGTTAAATTCAGAGCTAATTTTTTACACATATGTACCTAGTTTTATATTCCCTGTTCTGCATTTGATTTTTCCATCATGATTAAGAGAGCAAGTTAATTTTAATATATTCTTCATCAAAATTTCTTTACTCTTGTAAGAGCTACTTAAAACGATTCTATCCAAATAATATATAAATCATCTGATATCACGGGAAAATTTCCATATATCTCCAATGAATGTTTTAAATTAATAGTAATCGGTTACAATATGCGATCAAAAAAGTTGCCAATCAAGTTTGTAAATTAGATGATACGAGTCACGAATGATATGACTTGTGAAAGCATTTTGTGAAATGGAAATTGAAAACAAATCGGATATTTATATTGAAAAATGAGTTTTTTTTTGTATAAAACGAGATCTAAAGGTCAATAGAAGATCGTGAAGATTCACAATCTTCAATTTTAGTATAAATTGATTTTAGAGATTTATTTCCAAACAATAAATACACTCTTGATAGGTTTGTTAATATTTAAAATATTGTGATAAATTGGTTTCGTACTCCAATTACTCATAGGATATTTAGCCTATTTACGCAATGAAACTTTTAATTATCTTATTCTAAACTACTAGAGGTTATTAAACATTTTAAAAAAATTGCACAATATATAGGAGCAAAAGGCTACAACAGTTCTGTCTAATAAGTTAATAAAATGAAGAGATGGTTTAAGATAAAAACCGTGCATATTTTTATTATATGCTCAGTATATTATTTTTCAATATGTTTAGTTTCTAAACAACTAAAATTCAGTGTTTTCTTTCATAATACTAAATGATAATAAATAAAATAATCTACGATGTACGTTTAGATTTTGTTATATTTTAATATACAACTGGAATTTTAGGATTTTTCACAATTTTATATAAAATAATGTGAGAAAAATGCTTGAAAAAATAAACGTGATATGTTATTTATCAATTTGATTATTTTTATTAAATTTGGTAAATAACCTAGCACGAAAAATTACTTAAAACTACGTTTGTAGAGAAAGAACGACTTAAGAAGCTCGCTTGTTTTTATCTAGCAAGGTATTTAAAAAGATTTTTTGAAATACACGATTCTGTTATTTTTTATATTTGTGTATATGGATCATAGAAGAAAGTAATATATTAATTTACGTAAAAGTAGAGGCAATATGATCCCATTGCACTGATACGAAGAAAATATCTGCATCCAATCTCGGCACAATTGCACTCGAATTTTAATCTCTGATAAGTACTAGTGTAATTATATTAGCCTTGTATTTAGCGTGTGAATTGAATGTTAATTAACAAATTAATTAAATTCGATGAAGAGAGTTATTATGGAATTTAATATATAAACTGAAATATGAAATATCTAGATAGAGATTTACAAGGCTAACAAAAATAAAACTTGATTATATTTCATATGCTAAAGTAACATAACGCTTTTGCTAATAATTATGCTTCTTACAGCGGAACAAAAAAGGTTTCAATCGAACCCTATGAATATCCTTCAAATAGTAGACATCACACAAGTCTTAGGTTTTTTTTTTCAAGAATTTTGTTCTTAGAACTTATGTTTGGCTCGGCATATCCGTATCTTAAGTCAATATATAAATAGCAATGATATCTTAGTGGGTGGTATATAGTTTATGTGAATGAATTTTCGAAACGATTTACATATGAATGTCACCAGTAATATGTATGAGATTATTTAAATACTTTATATGTATTTTCATATTTATTTTTATAATAGATGAAAGTAATTTGCAAAACAGATAAGTTTTTAATTTATAAATATATTTATTTATTTTAAATTTGAAATTTTTGAAAATAATTTATTTTCAAATTATTTGCTAAAAACTAATCAGCACGAATCGATTGTTTTTTGAATTATTCAAATCGGTAGATCAGTGTTTCCGAAATTGTCGACGAAAATTTGTATCCGCACATACACACCCACATGCCAAAGGTATGCGGGTACAAGGTATACCAAAATATTCAGAAACCTTTGAACCGAAAGATTAGATATATAAAAATTCTAATTTTCGATTGTTTTTGCGATTACTATAACTTATCCTACGGAATGTTGATAATTTATTTTCAAATAGACCAACTGATGTTAAACCATTTGAGGGATGCAGATTAATTTGCCTATAATTCTATAATTAACAACTTAATACCCGAAGTTGACATGTTTAAAATTTATACTGAATATTTGCTGAATCACATCACTTGTATATATTTTTCATAACTTATACATTATTTGTGAATATATAAGTTGTATTTAAAATACATGTATAAATAATCTGCAACGCTGGCTTATGAGAACTCGCTCGATTCAAAGTCGCAATAGGCAATGAAAAATATAATTTCGAAAAGGTAGTATTAACACTGAATCTACCGACAATTGTGTATACATATTTCGATTATGATTTGTTTCAGTAATTTTCAAGAAGTTAAAAAAAACAAATTAAATTAAATTTTTATGAAGAATATCATTTTCATACACAATATACTTTATTCAGCTTTTTCACATTATTTACAATTTTTGTTAGCCTGAAATATTTATTTTGTGCAAAAATATTTGTTTTTTTATAACTTTTTATTCAAGCTTTTGGTACGCCCGAATCCGAACTTATGGATGGTGTTGGTGAAAACTTGGTTTTATTGAGATTTTGTATATATATTGTCGAGTTTAAATTCAACTGGAACAAAAGTTCTTTCCTGTAAATGTTTTCTCTTAACGTTTCTTTATATAAAATCTACGCATTTATCCAGCTAGGTCTAAAATTTTACAAAATACCTGAATTGGCCACCTACTACTTTGCGACTTTATGTAGCACTTTTTTGTCATCTGGTCTGGTCGTATCTACATCAAAATTTTGAACTGATTCAAAATCTAATAGATTCCGGTATACGCTTGCTGCTTTCTCCTATTTCTATTGAGTTATTATGTTCGAAACTTATGACAATACATTTTTCGCCTTACTTTTAGACTGTAAGAGTAATGAAATTCGATTTATACGATTTACTTATCAAAATCTGCGAAAGGATTCATCAGTTTTAGAACAAGGATGTATCCAAAAGGAATTGAACCATCTCTACTTTTACCATTTTTCAAATAGGGATATCCATTTATTTTATTATTATTTATTATATATTTACTATTAATTTATTGACTTCACACGCCCACCAAAACTTTAGTCTAATTTTTTTTTTGGTTTATTTGGCATATATTGTGTAAATCTGCACCTACACTTTGACGGAAACAATTCGCCATATACCATTATTATCTACTGGTCATATTGACCTGCCGCCGTAGTTAGGCCACATAACATTTTTTTCGGAAAATAAAAAAATGATTGGAATCAAAGAGTGGAGAGAATATTGATAGTATCTTCTAAGTAAGAATTTTCATATAGTTAGATAATGGTATTTTACCGCTTAAAAATGTCTGCGTTTTACACAAAATTTGAAACGGTCAATTTGACCGGAGTTGGTAGGTTTAGTGTTGATCTAATCTAAACTTATCGATAGTTTTGAAAATTATCGGTTCTTGTTATCAATATTACTTTGATTATTACCAAAAATCTTATTATCGTCAGTGTTTATTCAATAGCCAAAACAATTACAATTGTGTAATTGAAATATTTCTATTGTTCAAGAAACATGGGACTTGCCTTAATGGTAACGAGTCAACACGTGCACAAGATATGTGTTAGAGATCATTTGCATTCTTAGTCATTCTTTACTACTACTGAATTCTTGGTACTGTTTAAATACGTCAATGCTCAACCACACTGCAAAAATTAATTTTCTGATGATGAAGAAAGACATGCTTCATTGAATACAGTTCCACAACTTTTTTTAATCATAGAATTTTGCCTTACATCTTGTTGCACTTTAAAGTACGGATGCACTGCTAATAATCTTTATGTTTTCCAAAGCTTATCGACAGCTTGCCTATTTTTGTTTTTTTATTATTAGCTATTATATAAATCTGCAAAAAATTTGTGCTAGGTAAATGACTGCCTGAACCTCGACAGAGGCCAAGTATTGCATTTATTATTTATCAAATATTGATAATCTGTCCGCTATCAGAAAATACGATTATAGAGTGCTGAATTATTATATCTAAATTTAATTCTTTCCTGTTATCAACACGTGTTTTAAGTTCAATGTGTAAAAAATGGTTTTAATTTTTATTTACAACTAATTTTAATATTTGTATTTAATTAAAAAATAATTGGTGAAAGGTTTATCAAGTTAAAATGACTTTCTTGTAAACTACACATTTTACAACATTTTTGTTATCAAGTTTTACTTGAATGTAAATTATGAAAAACGTTTAATAATATTCATTTTTTAAATGAATTTCGATGTAATGTAGTTCATATACAAATCAATTCATAAATTAAAAAGTTGATATCATAACTTTCGCTTAGTTAACAAATAAGTTACAAAAATCTATAATAATTTTCATCAACTATATTGTATTGATGATATATTAATTAATATATTATTATTATTATTGTAGTCATATTATAGTCATTTGCTCAATCTATAAATTTTTCAAGTTAATTTAATTCTAGAACATTACAACTGGTTATTTAATATTTTAGGAGTTTTATATTGCGCCGAAATCGGATATTCATTTTAAAAAAAACTGCGTTTTAAATATTTAATAAATTAATTAATCTATGTTAATAAATTAATTTATATTGATGTGATCTAAGATCTCTTCCCTTTAAAATAAATATTTTAAGTAAGCTCATCAAAAAGTTGGTGCAAATCAAGTTACTTTACTGCTATACATTTGGTTTTGTTCAAATTAATTATTTAAATATAAATCATTTGGGCTCTTTGATATTTTTTATAAACCTTGTCATAATATAAACTTTATTTTTATCTGCTTAATATTTTTCAAATTATGTGTAATAACCCTACTTCTTTGGTACTTATCGTAGTACTAAAATAGAGAATTTTAAACTAGGAACTCGGGTTATCATTATTATAAAATGAGTTTTGTCCACCAATAGGATTTATCATTATTATAAAATACTTATAAAATGAGTTTTGTCCACCAATACGTGACTTTATATGAAGATTATTTATAACGATGAATTTTGGCATAATATATTTTTTAATATGTGTGCATTTTGTTACATGAGCCCTGTCTATTAAACTTTATGGGCCATTGGCCGGTCGGGCGACATAAAGGTCATGCGCAAGTTGCTCTTTTTACCTTCGAGTGTTGCAGTAGATTTCTGCCTTTAGGGGTTTAACAATTTACCATCATTACATTACTGATAATAATTTATATAATGAATACAAACCGTTTATATTTATTTCAAAATGCATGTGAGATACTGAATAAAAACAATTTGTCTGTTATGTTAAAGTTTCCCGAATAAGTTTTTCAAAGCTTTCTTCTAAAAGTTGTTCCGTTGATATGAGAATCGCAATTCACAGCTTTATTTCCGAATCAATTTATTTGATAGCCTGTGAAATCGAAACGCATTTTCTTTAAATAGAAATGTGTCTGTTCCGAGTTCGTATTGTTTTTAGGGTTTAATTAGTTTATTCAACTCCTTGAATACGAATTAGACCATCTGGTTCTCACAGCTTTATTCTTGTTCTTTATTTACACTTGAATGTTTTTATTATCACTTCCCTTGTAGTATAAACGAAAGAGCGCCAAACATTTCTTTGGCAGGGACAAACATAATATTCTGAGAAAGTTTTGTGTATTTTTTTCTCGAACTTGCGACATTTACTTTCGATATTTTCGAGTTCACTTGGTAATATAAAATGCAAATAGATCAGCTCAATGCCAGACAGCTTGGTTCGATGGATTTGATACTTGAGAGAATTTTCGCTCACATGGTGGAGGAAAAGTGAGCTTTCAAAATAGAGATAATTATTATTAATTTATGTTGTCTTGTGTGGATGAATTTCTTCTACTTACATTTTTGTTGAAAAGAGATGTTCAATGCAGGCTAGATTTGGGACAAATTAATGGCAAAGACATTTTGATTTTGCCGTAAATTATATTATTTCACATGTATAAAATGAGCGAATAATTTAATAACAACTGGTATTTTTTAAAAAAAAAAATTGCTCTATTTTGTATTTTTCTACGACAAATTCTACTTGCTAACGCTAGATAAACTAATATTTGACACATATTTTGTGAATAAATGATATTTGTTCATAATATTTTTTGTACTCATAGGGAGTTTTGTGTGCGATTTAATAAATGTAAGGTGTATTGATTTATTTTATTTGTAAGTGTCAATTTCCAGCATGTTGACTTTGCAATAGACACTTCTGAATTACCAACAGGCCCATATGGTTATCATATGGTTTGCTATGGCAAAGGCTAAAATTGTAATGTTGTATTATTGTTGGAAAGTTGTAAACTTTATGTTGGTAACTCTATGCTGGAAGAACCATTTTTGTGTCATTTTTGTGTTAATACTTGTTGAAATTTAGATTGAAATTGAAAATTAAATATATTGAAAGAGAGAGAGAGAGTACAATTTTTTCATATTTGTATAATAACTGATATAAATGTTTTATGAAAAAAACCGTGTAAATACATATATATATATATATATATATATATATATATATATATATATATATATTTAATTTGAGTTAAAAAGTCGGGTGTTACATCAATAAAAATAGTATGAGAGTTTTTAGAAATTTATTTATTTAAAATCCATACGTTTCGGCTAGCAAATTAGCCTTCATTCAGTGGCAATCAATTTAACTAGAAAAATTAAAACTAAATAAATAATACGTAAGAAATTTCATAAAAAACAATTGTAATTGGAATTGTTTTTCTATGAAATTTCTTACATATTATTTATTTAGTTTTAATTTTTGGCTGGCTGAGCTAGGTTAAACTCCAACTCCATTTAGGAAAGAATAGTGTGAGAGATTTTTCATTGCCCTTTCACACTGCGGGACCCGAAATATGCTATTTTTAATTGGAAACCTATTTTTGATCCATATCTCCAAGTGAAAATGGACATCGCTACTGCACGATGTCATGCTCATGTTCATGAGCTTAACCAATACCTTTATATGTATAAATAAATAATAGTCAAAAAATATTTATTATATCTAAATGATAGTTCTATAAGACTTAGAAATGCAATTTTTTCTACAGAGTTATCCATGGAAAATCACATATGAGTTCATGAATCGATTATCCACACCTTTTATCGTTTCAGTAAAACAACAGCGTCAATATTTTTCATTTGTTTTTCATATCTGGCGTATAAATCATAACTCTTCGTCCCTCGTCTCTTCTTGATATTTAATAAAAACGAGTGTTTTCGTGGAATTGTTGAAAAACATCTATGAATTATCATTATTACTCATGATTTCTCATGCAATTGATAATTAATAAATTGTTTATATTATATCAATGATGGAAACGGTGTAGTGCTTGCATTCTATAATGGAAAATTTAGTATTATGAATGTTATAGCTATAAATTTTTGGAGAGTTTCTAACTTGAACTCGACTTACTTCATTTATTTAGTAATTTTGGTGAAATATTTGCACATATAAATATATTTTGATATTTATATGCCAGTGTGTTATTTTACTTATAAATATCCTATATGTTAGATCATATCATGCGTACAAGTCTTATGTAAGAATAAGAAACGCTTTTACTTATGCAGTCAGAAGTGCATAAAGTTCACTCGTGTAGTAATGTTATGAAATGTAAACCGCTAGTGCTGAAAGGGAGATTAAGGCTTAGAATATAAATATAAATATGTATTTTCATGAATTATTTTCAACTTGTAGTTTTTCTCCACAATTAGAATTTGTCTTGAAAAAGATCCAGTAAAGCTGGAGCTGGATTATCTTATTGTTATCATTCTCAGCTGAACTGTTGAGAACATTAATAGCCATATATTTTAATTCTTCAAAATAAGTAAGAGCATATTTCAGATTGAAAGTTGCGTTTAAACTAAAATCAAAAAGTTATTGCTCGTTTACTACAAATATATCGAATCTTCTGAAAACCATTTTAAAAAGCCTTATGTGTACCATCTCAACATGTCAACAGTATTTTAACTGATATTTAACTCGACTTTGGGAGTGATTTAAGAAAAATCTTAATATTATATAATACTTAGTTTTTAAAACATATATACTATTTTAAAAATAAAAGATAATTTTTCGAAGAATTATCAAAAAAAAAATTTAAAAAAATCAAAATAATCTTTTAAACTTAGATTATGATCCGACGATGAACTACGGGAATGTCTTTAGGGGGCGTCCATCACGTGAGGTTTTCAGTGGGAGGGGGGGGTGGTTGACAAAAATCACAAAATATCATGTGGAGTAAGGAGGGTATAGTAAGATATCACGTGTATTTATTATTAAAAAAAAATTCAAACATTTTCAAAAAATAAAAAAAAAACATTTTTCCTTGGAACTAAAAATACTCGTGATGTTTGGGGGGAGGGGGTAATTTTGAATACCACTACGTATCACCAAAAATCGATCACGTGATTATTGGACGCCCCCTTAATAGTATTTTCTTCTAAGGCTTCTAAGAATTTGCATATTTTTCGTTCAAAAGAAAATGTCAATTCCAATTTGAAAAGTTGAGAAAACTTATATTCATATTACATATACGAATCTACCAGAATAATTAATTCAATCATGTTTTGAGATCTTTATTTCAAAAAGAAAATATGAGATTTATTACGTACAATCCATATCCAATTAATTTATGTTTATATTTATGCTTCGATACTGTTTCATTTATATTATATACACAATTGTGTAGCAGGTTGAATTTAATAACTTAGCACAAAGGTATGTACAGGAAATGAATCTAAAACTATTTTTAAAGAATGCAATTTCTTCCTTTATTAGTTCATTAGCACTGATGACTATAGAAAATCTTATTGTTAGACAAGTTAATAATTGTTACAAGTGAGAGTTAGGATGTAAGTGAATTTCTTTATTTAGAGACGGAGCTATATTCTAGAATGTAATTTTGATGGTAATATAAACTTTATTAGACAATTTTGTAGTTTACAAAACTTATTTTTTCAATTGACATAATAAGGCATTATTTTATAGCATAAAAATTGAAGGGCTTAAATTGTTGAAATAATTTTGACTTGAATTATTAGGCTCAGAATTTAATAAAATATTATTACTAATCAAAAATCTTATCTTTACGGCAAGATAAGTGTTTTGCACAAAATTATTCTGATACTACTTTTAGTCATGCACTATAATTCTTGAAGATACCTACTATATTGCATTAAAAAAAAATTATATATTCTATACATATACAAATGACTTATTGCCGATCCTGTAGTACAATGGAAATCAATGTGTCAAATCCTAAAATCAAAGATATACATTAAATTTATAATTTAATACATTAATTTAAGAAAAACTTAATAACTTTAACTAGTTTCCAGTACAAGCCTTTTGTATATTAGAATGAAAAAAAAAGTTAATTTTTAAATTAAATGGTATAAATTTTTTTGATGATTACAGCGATCTTTTTCCTAAAATATTCGATTTATAGCTTTATTGCCTTTATTAACTACATTGGCACAACATTTATAACAGATGCATTTGATGGGGTTGATCACTTTGCTGCATAATTTATAACTTTGCTGCATAATTTTGCCAAAAATAATTAACTGAAATATTTATTTAAAACAAAATAAATTACCTGCTAGCTCTATATTTATTACTATTATCAGATGCACGTCCAGAGTGACTGATGATTGCAAGATAATCATTTAAATTTGTAATCTTATTGAAAGCGACGCGATGTCCATTTCCTATAGAAAAGCAGAATTAAATAAGATATTTTTCTTGTCACTGATAAATTGCTTACTGTTTTATGTTCACCTGGATTCGGTTTATTAAATTGCCTTTGGTGGTAAGATGATTATGGACTGGTTTTTGGTTTGATCTTCGATTGAACTTAAGATACATGAACCCAGTATAGTCAGAGAAAATAACAAAAGTTAGTGGAGCATGATAGGTGCCTTTGTGCAAACCGATAGATTTCTAATTTTATTAACAGGTATTAGGTAAATCATAAATATTGCATAAAAATGAAAACTTTAATTATTGCAAAGAAAATCATACATGGTCACTTAATAATAATTAAATACTTAATAAGATAAAACGTTTTTTATAGTATTTTGTGAGCAAACTATTTGACAATGGTATATGCAGTACGGAACCGATAATAGTATAAAATAATAATATGTATATTCTTATATTGCTACAAAATGAATAAAAAAATTTAATCTTGTACTTATTTATTGATACCTTACTCTTACAACTATGTCATACGTATATTCACATACCCATTCATTTATTTAAGATTTAATTTATGATTTTTAACTTCCCGTAGGGCAAGTTATAGTAATGGCAAAAAAATCGAAAATATTTTTTTTATATATCTTTACGTTTCAGAAGTTTCTGAACATTTTGGCATACCTTAAGTTAGAAAAAATGGATGTATGTGTGTGTGTGTATGTATGTGTGTGTGTTTGGTTACAATTTTCATCGACGATTTCGGGAACACGGATGGAGCGATTTGAATAATTCAAAAAACATTCGATTTGTATTGATATGGAGACGCGCTGATTAGTTTTTGGCAAAGGCAGGTCTAGCCGTTCCGAATATATAGGGCAAAAAAGTGCCAAAAAAGGTAACTCAGTTTTTAAGAGAACGGAGCGTCCGATTTGAATAATTCAGAAAATCTTTTACTTAACAAGATGATAGAACAATTGTATTAACAAGATTAAGAACTGATCAAATTTTCATGGAGGTAGGTCTAGTAGTTCCGGAAATCTAGTAAAAAAAGTAAAAAAAAAATGACGCCATTTGGCGGTCAAAAATGATCATTAGACAGATGCACATCAAATTATCAGACATTTTATAAAGATTTTAACAATAAGTATAAATTTTGTTTATATTCCTATGGGTTCCGTACCAGTGTTTATACGTTAGACGGCGACGCGGCGCTTATGCGCTTCGATATTTCGTCTCTATGCAGTTAAAACAGTACGATTGCTTTGAAAAAAAGTTTAGAATTTCCAAAATATTTCAAAACAAATTTTTCTTCAAAAAAAAGTAAGTTTTTGTCAAAAGTTTATAGTTTCTTAAAAATCTAATTTTTTCATAGTAATTTTTTTTTTCCAAAATGTTAATCTTTTTAAAAAAAATAATTTTTGATACGGGAAGTCTAGAATCTAGAAAGTCTTGAATCTAGTCATTTCAAGAATTTCTTGTTCATTAGTATAGAATGATAAATTAAAATTTCCTTAATAATATTCGAAAGGTTTACTGAAATAGTATAAACAATGTTTGTTGGGAGGCTATTTTTTAAATTATATATAGTATATATTTTGACTGTTTGATAATATTAGAAATTTGATTACATCAAAATTTAGACAAAAAATGTATATTATATTATAATAATTTTAATATCTATATGAAATATTTTTGGCCATTAATTTCTCTACATCTCTGATGCGGCTATCAGCACCTTTCCCATGTGCACGGTGCATACAAATCAAAATCACTTTATTATGACTTCGACATAAAAAATCACTTGCTTTCTTATGAATGGACTTATACAAATAATCAATAAAAGCAACTGTATAACAAACTCTATGAATAAAAGTTAGTTTCCTTGAAGCTATTAATTTGACGGCCCAATGAATCATTCTATCGATGTATTATGTGATACTATAAATATTCAGATGAATCAGCGATGGGTAATATATACGAGATATATAATATAATTGCAAGTTGCATTGAATCCGCGGATTCCAGTCAAATCAATGGCATTGGGTCCATTGCCGAGGCGAAAGTGCATATTAGGTTGCATTTAATTACTGCTAATAATAATATTGTAATTGAATGTAAATTACTTATATTTACCAGAAATACCTCAGAAAAAATTGATGTGTGTGGTGTGTGTTTTGTATGCCCACATTTTTTCGTCCATGTTTTCTGACGCAAAAAACATTTGATTCCTATTGATAGGGAGATATGCTGATTAGTTTTTGGCAAAGGAAGATCTAGCGGTACAGAGATATGGAGCAAAGAGTGCATAGAAATATTAAATAAAAACATATAATATTCTTGAACATTTCGTCCAATACGGAAGTTCCAGCAATTTGCCTAAAGGCACGATGCCATACCCACTAGTTTATTCAAAATTGCCAATATTTACATACACATTTTGAATTTTACTCAGATTTGATATACGTATATGTTGTAAGCCCTAAATTTCTTCTTAGTTACATCAGTTTTAAGCTCTTGGAGATCATATAATTAAGAAAAAAAATGTCAATCAATTAATTATTAATTTTTGCTAGTAATTATCTTGTAACTTTCTGTGATTTATAGTTAATATAACAAAATATAAATGGTATAAATATAAATGGCTCCAGGTAGAGATGGAATTTAATTTACACATGTGTCCAGTCTTCGTTAATATCAGCTAAAGCAGAAGGTTTACTATATTTATTCTCTTGAATTAATCTCTTTTTAACACCTTTCCTACCTTTTGAATCATCTCTGTTAACAAAAAGAAATTTTAAATAATATATCCTTGTTAATAAAGGCTTATATCACACTTCGTTACGGGTATAGGAGTTTTTATATTAAATATATGTATCAAAAATTAGTAACGTACACAAGCCACTTAATTGGAAAATAATAACATAATTGTTAGTTAAATTTCTAAGTTTACTTAGGCTACGTTAACTCGTTATAAAAATTATTTAATGTTACCAAATTAATGTGTATTTAGATATAGGATAGGCTTTCAACACGCCCAAAAATGAAGTCTGTGTTTGCTTTACTAAAAAGTAATCAGAGAATATATACATATATATGGAAATATGTATACATGTATTGTATATATATATATATGTTAAAGTAGTTATTTTGATGTTGAGAAATATGAGTAAGTTCTTCAAGGGCATACATCAATAAAAGGCAAAGATTTAGAAGTTAATCTTTAATTTTTCCAAAGTTTCGACATAGTATTTATGTCATCATCAGTGGATAAATATGGTCTTACATCAGTAGCTAGCGCAAGGAACATAATTTTGCACTATCATATATACATTAACTTGTCTTTTTTATATTATTTTGTTGAACAGAGTATAGCAAAATATTTGTGAATATATAATATTTTGCACAGAGAACGTAGTTTATGTGACAGAGCCCGAGGCTGTAGTCGACTACAGCCTCGGGCTCTGTCACATAAACTACGTTCTCTGTGCAAAATATATTATATATTTCACAAATATTTTGCTATACTCTGTTCAACAAAATAATATAAAAAGACAAGTTAATGTATATGATAGTGCAAAATTATGTTCCTTGCGCTAGCTACTGATTGTAAGACCATATTTATATCCACTGATGATGACATAAAATACTATGTCGAAACGTTTGGAAAAATTAAAGATTAACTTCTAAATCTTTGCCTTTTATTTGATGTATGCCCTTGAAGAACTTACTCATATATATATATATATATATATATATATGGAGGTGTGGTAGTCCTCCATATTAATACCAATATTGTGCAAATTGTAGTAATAATAAATTCCATAAAATATTATTTATATTTCGTTTATTTTATATATGATTAATATCCACGACACTATGTGTTGTCATACTAATCGTTAATAAAACGTTATTGGTATTTCTTATTTATAATAGAAAAGAAAGGTTTCAAGAATTATACATTTAGGCAAATTCGACTGAAGGGAAGAAACAAAACCGTGTCCGATCTGACACTTGAATTTATTTTTGTTTTTTCTGTGCTGTCAATATAAGGCCAATCTGTCCAGTAACATGTGATGCGTGTTGACAAGCCGCGATGGGTTGTTGGCAACCCGCTACATCACTCGCCCTAATGAAAAAGATTGTTCGCATCTCTGACTGCCATTCTGAACTTCCTTGTAAATTTTCTTTGGTTGAGATTGTGTGATAAATTGCCGTGTGGCTTGTTGAGTTTGTTGATTGCTTACGTGGCCCTTCGCTGGTGAGTTAGCGGTTGAGTAGATGTGGCCTTCGCTGGGTGAGTTAGCGGCTGAGTATATTTGACACTTCGCTGGTGAGTTAGCGGTTGATTGTATGTGGCCCTTCGCTGGTGAGTTAGCGTGATTGTATGTGGCCTTCGCTGGTGAGTTAGCGGTTGATTGTATGTGGCCCTTCGCTGGTGAGTTAGCGGTTGAGTGTATGTGGCCCTTCGCTGGTGAGTTAGCGGTTGAGTGTATGTGGGGCGGTTGCCAAATTGTTTGCTCCTGTCTGTTGCATGGTGCGTATTATCGACTTATTTACCATGATAATAAGTGATTTATTGAGCACGTGTTATTGTTGATCTTGAAGTGCGTGGTCGGAGTCTCAGTTGTAGGATTAGAATGTTCTTCTAGTTATGGCGGTTGTGAGCCATTTATAATAATTATTTATATTTTTAAAAATTCTTTTCTTAGTAATTCTTGAGACTTCAATTTATTTTTTTTTTTTTTGTGCTACTTCAAAATATGTCTTGATCTTCTTACCTTCTTTTCTGTGTGTTACCAGTTCACTCTCGGGGTCACCAAAATATGGAGGTGTGGTAGTCCTCCATATTAATACCAATATTGTGCAAATTGTAGTAATAATAAATTCCATAAAATATATTTATATTTCGTTTATTTTATATATGATTAATATCCACGACACTATGTGTTGTCATACTAATCGTTAATAAAACGTTATTGGTATTTTCTTATTAAATAGAAAAGAAAGGTTTCAAGAATTATACATTTTAGGCAAATTCGACTCGGGAGAAAACAAAAACCGTGTCCGATCTGACAC